>NW_022196896.1:1185928-1214104 GCF_008632895.1 Mastomys coucha
CCTCTTGGGTGAATTTGCTTCTTTTTGTTCTAGCACCTTAAGGTGTGCTGTCAAATTGCTGGTGTTTGTGCTCTCCAGTTTCTTTTTGGAGGCACTTAAAGATATGAGTTTTCCTCTTATGACTGCTTTCATTGTGTCCCATAAATTTGGGTATATTGTGGCTTCATTTTCACTAAACTCTAGAAAGTCTTTAATTTCTTTCTTTATTTCTTTCTTGACCACGTTATCATTGAGTAGAGTGTTGTTAATCTTCCATGTGTATGTGGGCACTCTATTGTTTATGTTGTTATTGAGGAGCAGCCTTAGTCCATGGTGATCTGATAGGATACAAGGAATTATTTCAATCTTCTTGTATCTTTTGAGGCCTGATTTGTGACTAATTATATGGTCAATTTTGGAGAAGGTACCATGAGGTTCTGAGAAGAAGGTATATCCTATTGTTTTAGGATAAAATGTTCTATAGATATCTGTTAAATCTATCGTTTCATAATTTCTGTTAGTCTCACTGTGTCCTGGTTTAGTTTCTGTTTCCATGATCTGTCCATTGCAGAGAGTGGGGTGTGGTACTACTATTGTGTGTGGTATAATATGTGCTCTGAGCTTTAGTAAAGTTTCTTTTATGAATGTAGATGCCCTTGCATTTGGAACATAGAGGTTCACAATTGAGAATTCATCTTGGTAGATCATACCTTTGATGAATATGAAGTGTTCCTCCTTATCTTTTTTGATCACTTTAGGGTGAAAGTCGATTTTATTGGATATTAGAATGGCAACTCCAGCTTTTATCTTGGGACCATTGGCTTGGAGAATTGTTTTCCATCCTTTTATTCTGAGATAGTATCTGTCTTTGTCACTGAGATCGTTTCCTGTATGCAATAAAATGTTGGGTCCTGTTTATGTACCCAATCAGATTGTCTATGTCTTTTTATTGGGGAATAGAATCCATTGATATTAATAGATATTAAGGAAAAGTAGTTGTTGCTTCCTGTTATTTTTGTGGTTCGAACTGGAATTCCAATCATGTGGCTATTTTCTTTTAGTTTTGTTGGAAGATTACATTCTTGCTTTTTCAGGGATGTAGTTCCTCTTCTTGTGTTGGAGTTTTCCATTTATTACCCTTTAACGGGCTGAATTTGTGGAAATATATTGTGTGAATTTGGTTTTGTCATGGAATACTTTGGTTTCTCCATCTGTGGTGATTGAGAGTTTTGCTGGGTATAGTAGTCTGGGCTGGTATTTGTGTTCTCTTAGGGTCTGTATGACATCTGCCCAGGATCTTCTAGCTTTCATAGTCTCTAGTGAGAAGTCTGGTATAATTCTGAGAGGCCTGTTGAAAATATTTACTGGCCCTTTAAGTTGGAGGCCTTCACTCTCTTCTATACCTATTATCCTTAGGTTTGGTCTTCTCATTGTGTGCTGCATTTCCTGGATGTTTTGGGTTAAGATCTTTTTGCATTTTGCATTTTCTTTGACTGTTGTGTCATTGTTTTCTATGATATCTTCTGCCCCTGAGATTCTTTCTTCAATCTTTTGTATTTTGTTGGTGATGCTTGCATCTATGTTTCCTGACTTCTTTCCTAAGATTTCTAACTCCAGAGTTGTCTCTCTTTATGATTTCTTAATTGTTTCTACTTCCATTTTTAGGTCCTGGATGATTTTGTTCAATTTTGTCACCTGTTTGATTGTATTTTCCTGTAGTTCTTTAAGGGATTTTTTTGTTTCCTCTTTAAAGGTATTGTACCTCTTTACCTGTGTTCTCCTGTGTTTCTTTATTTAAGTGAGTTATTCATGTCCTTCTTAAATCCCTCTAGCACCATCGTGAGATATGATTTTAGATACAAATCTTGCTTTTCTGGTGTTTTAGGATATCCAGGACTTGCTGTGGTGGGAGTACTAGGTTCTGATGAAGCCATTTGGTCTTGGTTTCTGTTGGTAGGATTCTTGCATTTGCCTTTTGCCATCTGTTGATCTCTGTTGTTAGATGTTCTTGCTGTTTCTGACTAAAGCTTGTTCCTCCTGTGGGTCTGTCTGTAAGTCTGTGTGAGTACTTCTGAGAGATCAGCTCTCCTCTGGTAAATCCAGGCTGCAAATGGGAGAGTCCCTGGATTAAAGCACTCCCTGGAGGCAGGCTCTCCACTTGCAGGGAAGGGGTAGAGAAGGTTGCTGATCCACTTGGAAGCTGAGAGGATCCTGTCCCTGCTGCCCTGCAACTCCCCTGCGACTCCTGATGCCTGATCTTCCAGGCTGCTCCCACCTTATCTATTTTCTCTTTTTAAATCACTATTTTAAATATTTTATACATTTTAAGATCAATTATGCAATGCCTCATAATAATGAACCAATGTTAGCAAAACTCAGAATAAATTGATCATCTGATGGTGATTATATCATGCCTATCAGGACAGTTTGCTGATCAAATTATAATAACAGCTGTGATATAGTTGCCTAATTGCCATTAATAATTTCTTAGATTCATTTTCATAGTATTGTAATAGTATATGCTGGACACAGTCTACCATTTTCCCTTTAAAATTACTTTACATATATGTATATAATAACTGTATATGTACATATGTGAGCCTTATTTTGCATATGAAGGTTAATGGACAACCTCAGGTCATGATAGCGCATGTAATGATAGATTACAAACATGTACATGTACCATGTACAATTTTAGATGAGTTCTGGGGATATAAGCCAAAAGTCTCATGTGTATGTTTATACATATGAAGCCTTCCACCTCACACTCTACCTTAAAAGTGAAAATTCTGAGAGTCTTCAAAAGGAGCAAAATAACTTGAGACAAAAATAACAAAGACAAAATGTATTTTATTTTTGTAATTTTTAAATCCATACTTATCAGGTATCACATATATTTTATAGGCTTGCTGGTATCCACTAAGAACACTGAGGAAAATTTAGGATAATTTTCTCTATAGTCTTTTATTCCCTTATATGAGAAATCATGAACAAATGAAATACATACAATTTACTATGGATGGTGGGTGAAGTGATAGGTGAGATTCCATCAGACTTCCTTTACCAGAAGTGAGAACAGGTCATACCCAGACTTCAATTTGTATAGTTCTTTTTCTTAGATCACTACAATGTGGTCAGCACCTTAGGAATAGACATGTACAAATGGAGGAATAAACTGCAAGAATATTACAGTGTTTCAGGAGATGTTTTAGAGATAAGATTTTTTTTTTCATTTTTTAAAAATTGTATTTAATCTTACTTTTTTACACTCCAGATTTTATTCCCCTCCCGGTCCACCCTCTGACTGTTCCACATCCCATACCTCCTCCCACCCCACTCTGTCTCCACAAGGATGTCACCACCCTCCCATCCCACCTCCTACCAGACCTCTAAACCCCTTAAAAAAGAAACACGACTATTGTAAAGATACTTAGGACATGTAGATGAACTAAGTGAAAAAAATTGACAGACCACTGATGATCATCCATAGAATAGAGCCAAAGTAAGATGTTATTATTATTATTATTATTATTATTATTATTATTATTATTATTAGCATGAGATACTGAATATGTACTGTTGTCAGGCACGGGATAATAAGAGAAGATCAAGGCTGGGAATGGAATTATATATTAATGGTTAGGCTGAAATATTTGAGAACCCTTAAAATAGTAGAGCAAAAATAATTTGTTTTCTTAATTTATTTAGTTGGTGCAGACATATCTTCATTCTATCTCCCAAGATGCCCTGGACCTTACTATATAGATGAGACTAGAGTCTACCTCATAGCTGTGCTCTATCTTAGCCTCCTGAGTTCTGACCTTACAGATGTGAGCTCCGTACAAGTAATGGCTGTGTAAATTATAGTCATTTCTTTAATTTTCATAGAGACTATAACATTTCATTCTTGTAAACAAGCATTTTTTTAAATATAAGGAACACAAGGAAAATACTGATTGTACTAAAGTGTACTCAACAAACATTAGATGCATCTCTCTAATCTGTTTGTCTTTCTAAAGATTTGCATCCAGTAATAAATGTCTAACCCAAATATGTTCACAGTGATGTTGTTGACATCAGCTACCCCTAAACATGCTCAGCGCTTGATTTTGAGAATGTGAAACTCCATCATGATGGATCTCAGTCAGGGTAAACTTTTACAAAAGCTAATCATTAAAACTAATGAATCTGAAATCACTTGGACAAAAAATGTATTGAAGGTACAAGCTGGTATAATAATTTTAAAAGAATACTGCATGAAAGCTATTTGCTTTAGAATTTCCTAGAAGAACCTTCAATATAGCCTTTGCTTTATTTTCATGTCTGGTTCTCTGGTGAAATATCCTGAACAAAAAGCCACTTATGGGAGAAGGGGTTAATTTGTTTTTACAATTCTGAGAGACATGTCAAAGCAAGAATATGGAGCCCATCCACAGTCACATAATATCCACCACCAGGATAGTTTTTTGTCAACTTGTGAAAAACTAGAGTCACCACAGAAGGGAAAAAAATCAACTGACAAATTGCATCAGTAAATTCCTCTGGGCCATGTCTATGGGACATCTTCTCAATTGAAGCTTAATATGTGAGAGTCCAGCTCACTGCAATTGGGGCTACTCCAGGAAATATGGCCCTGGGTTACATAAAAAAGCAAGCTGCACAGATCATGGAAAGCTAGCCAGAAAGCAGATTTCTACCCTGACTTAACTCAGTGATAGACTGAAGTGTAAAATACAAAAGCCAAAAGCCAAAAAAACAGAAAAAGAAAAAGAGAGAAAGAGAGAGAGGGGGAGGGACAGAGAGAGAGAGAGAGAGGAAAGAAGAAAACTCTGATTTCATTTTTATAATTATGTTCATTACAGTGATGGAAAGCAAACTAGGACAATAGTCAAGGCCCTGGAATAACAAATGTACTCATTCTGTCTGCTAGCTTTCCTCATTATCAATAGGTTCTTTCTTAGGCAAGTGCCTGTGGTGGGCTGGGTGAATTAACAATCAAGACTTCCCCACAGACAGTACACAGGCCAACCTTATCTGGATAACCAATCAATTGAGTCTCTCCTCCAAGGTAATTTTAGACTGTGCCAAGGTGATAGTTAAAACTAACCGGCATGCGCTTAATGAGCTCTTTTCTGATGTTGTTTGTGAAGGGATCTTCTTATTGGTGTTAATCAAAGACATTATCTTATAATGAGGACTCCAGATTGCATTGAGGACTTCATTTTCTGTCCAAATAATTAAGATGAAATTAAATTACTATGTATTACTCATATGATTTTAGACAACTCATTTTAAAATTAATCTTGGATCCCGCCACTATAATATCACAATATTAGATGTGAAGCCTAATTCTGAGAACGGTCTTAAGGAACGAGTAAAATAATGTGCATGGCAAACCTGTGTTTACCTCATATTGGTAATTGTGACTAAACCAAGCATTGTTATCAAGTGACAAGTCTGACATTGATGTTAACACATGTTGCATGTCCCTCGGAGACTTTACGTGTTGTTGATATGGTCTTGGAGATTATGGAACTTGGAATTATAAAAGCCTTTATTATTTAATATCTCAACTTAAATCAGTTGTTCTTTATAGAAGTGCCCCAGGTGATATGAGGGCATAAACACAAAAACTTCCAGAGTACAGCATACATAGAATGTGAAATATTCATATACACTAATTTACAATTTATATAATACCAGAAACTTCATAAAGCATGTATATTCAAGAAAGAGAAACTGGGTTCACACAAACTTTCTGCATTTATCCCCACTCTCACCCACAAAAACAAACAAGTAAGCAAACAAACCAAAGAACATCTAATTTTCATATCTAAAAGAGAAAATCAACCAGAAAACAATCTCTATTTTTGTATATTCAAATGATGGCCTGGTCTTAAATCTTACAAATGTCAGGCATTAAAATTAAAATATTAAGAGAGGCAAACCATTGCTGTTTAAAGGCAATAAAGGGCTTGAGAAATAACGGCAACATCTGACTTGCTTTGTTCCTAAGTAGAGAAGAAGGAGACAAGGACAGCAGGAAATGCTTTAAACAAGGCTCCTCAGACAATTTATAAATGTGAAGATGGAGAATACTTTATATAGCTATATAGTGCTCTTATTTTCTAATATTACTATTATTATATTTCTGGAAATAGAATTACATTTAAGTGAAAATTCTTGCCATAAAAGGTCACAGTCTAGTAAACAAATAACATACATCTATAACTTACATGCAAGAAGGTTGTTAGTAATATTTCTTCAGAAATAAAAATGATATATTTTGAGGTAGCCATATTTTATACATGTGAGTGGAAGTTCTCGTTTCTTCCTATGAAAGGAATAAAGTATCTTCTACCTTTCTAGCCTGAGGTTCTATAATTTTATATGGACCCAGAAAAAGAGATATTAGATGCATGTATTTAGAAAAAAAAATCAGGTAGCTGTACCAAATATATATATCTATGGTATGTGTAATGCACGTCTGTGTGTGTGCATGGTTGCATGATATAAATGAACATAAATATCTGTTAAATCATTATTATATTTTCTGTAGGTTTTGACCTTTTTTCTAAATGAAAAAAAAGAAGATAGTTGACTACCCACAATATGTGCTTAATTTGAGAAGGGTATAGCATTCTTTGATACCAAAATAAAACAGTCAGTATAGCTAATACTTTTTAGGATTTGTTTCTGAACAATATGTTATTATTTCAAACTTATACTTGGATTAGTGACAGTGCTAGCTTCTCTGTGGGTTGGAGGTTAGATGGAGGGTTGGTGTTCACTAGGCATGAATTATGGTTTAATTAAGTCTGGTTAGAATGATAGATTCAAGAACACAAATCTTTCCCTTCAACAAGGGCCATTGATTGTACACCATGAACATCTGCCTTTAGGTATTGCACAAATTATGAATGAACAATTATTGCAGAGATCCACATCTTAATTAACTATTAAGCTCCAAGTTTGACACCTGGCAGTAAAGATTCCATTGGAGTATGTCATTAAAGTCTTGAAAGGATAGTGGCAACTCTGAAATGACAAAGTCCTGAGGGTGAAAATATTATATATATTTAAAATAATGTACATGAAAACTAACATGGAGGGTCATAGATCTATTTTTCTCCTGAAAATGTTATGGATTGGGACTGTCTACATGGGGCCGAGATACAGCCAACAAAGCAATCTACTAGAACTCCTGTACTTAACATGTCCTACCTGAGTTTTATAGTATATAAAATTAGAAGAAATTTATAAATTTATATGACATAGATTAAATCCTTTTGTGGTGTTAAACTTGTACCATCATAGGGAAATTGTCAAAATTTTATGAGAATATATCATATTTAAAAATGTTTAAACACAAACAATTTTTTGCTTCTGTTGTCATATTTAACCACCATGTTATATTCATACAGCTTGTTCATGTTATTTATTTATGTTACCAAAAATCTATATTTTGATTTAATATTAGCTTTTTAGCTTAATACTATAAATATATAAATTATATAAATGCATGTTATATGTGAATTATTTTAAGAGTAGAATCTATAATATAGTGGATTAAAGATAAGAAAAAAAGGAAGGTGTTGAGAGATTGCTCAGTGTTTAAGAACACTTGCTGTTCTGGCAGAAGACCTAAGTTAAATTGTCAGAATCTATGTCTATAACCCATAAACATCAGTAACTTCAGCACCAAGGGATTTAAAACCACCACTTCCGGTCTCTTTAGGAATCCATATGCAAGTACAGAGCACGCACACACTTACAATACAAATACTCACACACATATACACACAGGAGACAGATGGAGGCAGGAGAGAGAGAAGGAGAAATAGAGTACTTTAAATACAAGGAAGTAACTTCTCTGAGTATAAATCAATGAGTTATTAAAGCCAGTACGAAAATCTTTATAGTTGTTTTTCAACAATCAAACTTGATCCATAAGAAACAGACTTTTTCATTCCTATTAATGTGTTAATGAATTCAGATCAAATTACTTCAAGATGGAGATGTTCTACAGGTTTCACTGGTCCAAATTTTTATTCCCAATTTGAGTGTTTACCTCTTAAGTACTTCTGGGACAAGTGTTTAATAATTTTCCCCAGCCTTTACTTTCATCAGTGATGTGAGTCTGGAAAACAGTATCAGTTGATGTTAGAAAATTTTGGGGTTATTGATTTACAGGTAGGAAAACATGATTGAATTTTGGTCATTGAATTTTGAGAAATGTTAAATATGAATCATTTTCATTAGATTTTTCTTTTGTCATTACTAGTGCAATCCTAATCCTTGGATAAAGCACATCTGTTGACTTCCAATTAGATGTCTTTGGCTTTTGTTTTGTTTTAATAATCAGAACTTTTCTAGTTAGCCAAATTGAATACTGTCTCCTGAAAACTATCCTGATTTTGCCTAAATGAGGACAAATGAAACTAGTTGCCTACTTGCCCCATTGCAAAGTTGTAGGTGCAGATCTTCAAGCTTGAGATTGTCAATTAAACATTTATTTAATCTAAAAATTATTAATTTTGCTAATAATTAAGCATTTATACCTAGATTTGACCATGCTACCTGTGGGTGAAAAGTGTTAAACTTGCTTATTGAAGACTAGTCTCTACAGATTCCTTTGCACCGAGATATGCTGGAATCTTTGGTAGCATCAACAGATGGTTAAACATCTTATTGCATAACTATAAAATGACAAATGCTGCCTGAATTTGCCATCACATCTAGAGCTGTAACCTGTTTTCATTGTTTCTCAAGAGATAGCATCATTTCAGTTTCTCCTATTATAGTTCATTGTTCCCTACTGGTAGGTCTTATCTCTCTTGCTAAAGGTCATCTCTTTCACTCTTTCTAATATAAGTGAGGACAAAGGCAGTAGTGTAATTCCAGAGGAAATGAAGTTATTTTGCCTGTAATTGTCCATGTTCTATAATATAACTTAAGGACATTGCTTGGTCAGATGTTGAGGTAAATGCTAGAATTTCTATTGTGTGAAAGATTAAAGTACTCTAATATTTTTCTGTTTTTTAAATGTCTGACACTGTACTTTTCAGTGTGAAACCTGAGTTAAGTGTATTTTGAATAATGTTTCCCCCACTTCTCTGGTTTTGTGATTTTATGAATAGAATCATAAAATGAAGATAGCTTTGAAGTGAAAGGTTAAAGGTATTAATTCATTGTAAACAGAGGAACTCCTACCATTGACTGAACAGATAGTCGATCATGGAAAAGCCATCTTGCTGCATATTTTATTATTCACTTCCAATTAAGACAAGAGTTCTTCTAATCGAAATAAAACAAAAAACAAAAGAAACTATATATTATTAACCTCTAACTATGAACAAAATATTTCCAAAATCTTGGGAGATCAATTGTATTCTAAGCATTTTACATGTAGGAAGGTAATGATAAGAGAAATAAGTTCAGCCACTCTGTGTGTCCGAACTGATGCATGAATCTTCCAGTTTTCTGTGCATATTTCATTCCATATGAAATAGTTTGGAGAAAAAATAGTTCCTTGCATGTAACTGTTTATAAGCTACAAAGATAAAGAGCTGAGTGGTGCATATTGAGAGTGCGATTTAACCACAATGTGCATGTATTTGACAGTGTTTCTTAGCTTGGGGTTTCATGTTATACAACAGAGATATTGACTTTTAATATTGAATATTTACCATATTCCTTGATTACTTCTGCTGTGTGTGTGAAGTAAAATGTAGAACCCTTCTTCTCAATGATACCTCTGCATTCCCTCCATATCATGATCCCTAATATAAAACCATTAAATTAATACCACGTGTCTCTTTAAGGAACATGTTGTATATATTGTGAATATTGTCTCTGATTTAATTATTAAATAAACAGATCGCTATACTCATATTTTCATATATTTTGATGCAGACAAACTTTCTATATATGATTTACATATTAAGGAAATATGTTTGTAATAGGATTAAATTAAATTTTTAAAATTTTTCACATGGATAAATGTTTAGATTATTACTATTATTTATTAAAATATGATGCACTCAATGTCATTTTTAATATGTTTACTTAAATATTTATATAGTTATCTAAAAGGCAAATTTCACATAAAATTATATATGTGTGTGTGTGTGTGTGTGTGTGTGTGTGTGTGTGAGTGTATGTGTGTGTGTGTGTGTGAATGTGTGTGTGTATGCAGACATATATTGGGCCATTAATTAAAAATTGAGAAAATAAAGAAACCATCAGAAGATTGAAGGCGAATGTGAAAAATCCTGATATAGTAAAGGACAGGGTGAGAGGCCGATGCAAATTTTTCTTCTACTTTAAATTTGCTCCCTAATCTTTCAAGTTTATGTTCTTGTAACTGTTTAGAGGATACTTTTATTTAAGTTATATTGATAGCTTCATTTCAGATACTAACAATAGTTTCTTGTCAACTGTTTACTTGTTCTGAGTGATGAAGCTACACTCATCATTCCTATGTAGCAAGCCCAACTGTATCTGTGACTCATGAAATGGAAGTGTGACTTACCTGTAAGAACATTAGAATCCCTTCAATTCCTCCTCTAACTCTACCCTAGGGATCCCTGACCTCACTCCGTTGGTTGGCTGTATCTGCGTTTGTCTCAGCTGCTGGTAAAGCGTCTCAGACGGGAACCATGCAAGGCTCCTGTCTGAAAGCACAACATAACATACTAACAGTGTCGGGGCTTTGCCCACCCATGGGACAGATCCCAAGTTGGGCCATTCACTGTTAGTCTTTCCTTCAAGTCTCTGATCCATTTTTGTCCTTGCATTTATTTTTGTTTTTAGACAGGAACCATTCTGGGTCTAAAATTTTGAAGGTAAGTTGGTGACCCCATTGGCCCAGTCTATCTACAGGAGGTGATCTCTTCAGGTTCCATCTATCTATAGTTGAACATTTTGGCTAACATCTCTGGGATTTTATAGATGTTCCACACCCTGCTTCCCCCAGCATCTACATGTTTCCATTCATTCTCCTAGCCCTCTGGGCTTCTCTCCTGTTCCCCCCCATACCTAGTCCTGCTCCCTCTCACCTCCCCCTCACCCTTCCCACCCAGATCCCTCCTTCCCACTCCACTTATAATTATTTTTGTTCCCCTTTCTAAGTGGGATTGAAGCATCCTCCCCTGGGCCTTTTTTCTAGTCAAACTTCTTACGATCTGTAGGTTATATCATAGGTATTCTATACTTGTTGGCTAACATTCACCTATCAGTGAGTATATAATAGGTAGACCAATAGTGTTAACTAACTCGGACCCCTGAGAGCTCCCAGAGACTATCCACCAACCAAAGAGCTCACATAAATAGTAGAGTACTGCCTTGTCTGACCTCAGTGGGAGAGGATTCACCTAAACCTGTAGAGAATTGATGCCCCTGGGGAGGGGAGTGTGGAGGTGGGTGTGCCCTCTCACTGGCAAAAGGAGGGCAGATCGGGTAAAGAAATCTGGGAGGGGGACCAGGAAAGTGAGTAACATATGGGATGTAAGTAAATAAAATAATTAATTAAAAAAGAAAGAGCATTGGAATTTTATAGGAAGCTGAAAACTCTGTGTAACGAATCTGGGAATATTCCCTATGAGCATGATCTCAGAGCAGTAGCCTTAAGAATGACCAAAACTTTAGTAGGAATAAAAAGGCACAACACATAATGAAAAATGGTGTAAAATAAATACGAAAGGTATAATATTAGCAATAAAATAAATTATATAATAGTAAAAATTTTTAAAAATGAATTAATGTAAAAGTTCCAGCATTCTGGAGGCAGAAGGATATCTGTATGATTTTTGAAGCCAACCTGTTCTACATAGCTCTGCTGTCATAACTTCCTCTGACCTTGAACAGATCAGCCTTCCCAAGCCTCATGGGCATCATACATGTGCGTGGGCTTTCATGCACTCAAGGGACTCCAGGAGCAAATACACATTCTGTTTCATAAAGTAGATCTCTTAAAAATAAGAAATCACATTTCCTAGATTATTGATTTTAAGAATGAATTAAGCCATCATTTACTGAGAAATATGTGCTAAAATACATAGAGTAAAATATTGTCACTGGGAAGTATTCCCAGAAAACCTACTCAGGAGCTGTAAGCCATCACACACTTCTTAAGACAAGATACTACAACAAACGTAGAACGCGTGAAACTTTTAAGGATCACTTGGAGTTAGTAGGATAAGAATTCTTGATAATAACCAGATGGTGGTGGCACATGCCTTTAATCCCAGCATTTGGGAGGCAGAGGCAGGGAGATTTCTGAGTTTGAGGCCAGCCTGGTCTACAGAGTAAGTTCCAGGACAGCCAGGACTACACAGAGAAACCCTGTCTTGAAAAAAAAAAAGAATTTTTGATAATGGAATATTTTTCCCAGGTAAATGGATATTTTACAGAAAATCTTGATCCTTTTGTATCTTTGCAAATATTTTTTATAATGAATATTTTAAGTTAGCTTTTTGGTGACATGTGGTGAATGGAATCATTCCATTGCAGGTTTTGCACTCATGCCTTCAGCTGATTACCCACAGAGTTTAGTATAATTTTAAATGGATATTTCTTATTTAATTTTCACTTCATTTCCTTAACCAATCTCACAAATACTGTCAGTAACTTTGCATACTGGAAATCTATGGGTATATATCAAACTACAAACTTATAGGCAGAGTTGGATCTGGTACTTCCTGACCCTTGAAGAAATTACTGTCTTTATGATCTGTTTATCTGGAGTCTCTGTATCTTGAGGATGAAGATATTTTTATTACTTATCTTCTCAGAAAAATATGTATTTATATATTTTTTATAATATATATAGTCATATATATTATGTTATATAATATATATTATAGAATATGAACAAAAGTCATTCAAGTTATCTTTATAAAAGGAAAATCCCAACAATTTGTGAGAAACCCAACTGTTTTACATTCTTATAATGATACCATAAATACAAAATTTGTTAATTTTAAATTTCTTAAAACTTTCATTAAATATATTCTTTGATTGTTTCTCATTCACACAATATATAATTAACTCTATTTGATATGCTGTCTTAACTACTTCTTCACTATGTCTATCCCTCCTCTTGCATACAAATTTCTGTCTCATATTCTTTTGTTTTGTGACTCCCTGAGTTTTGTCAGGACTATTTGTATGATCATGGATTTGGAGCTATCCAGAGTCTGCTGGATTAAATAGTGGATTTACAACTGAAGAGTTATCTGGAGTCTATTGGTAGCCAGAAGTTCAGTAGTAAGGGATTAGAACCCATGAGCCCACTGTCTATCAATGATTGATCAGGAACAGGACCAGTCTTATGCAGGCGGAGTGAATGTAACCACAGCTGAAGTGAAGTAGTAAATACAGTGGTTGTGTCATGCCTAGAGACAGCAGCTCACTGCTCTTTATCCTATCTTCTGATCCTTACTTTCTTCCTGACCCCTTTTCCAAAATGTTCCTGGGAATTAGTATTATAAATGACTTGTTTGACAGAATCACAGTAACCAAGAAATTCTATATCTGTACTGTTCACTAAAGACATGGTTCTCTGAAGGTTGACGGTAGTTTTGTCTGTGTGTATGAACACAGATATTTAGAAAATATTTTGATACTATGTCAATTTTGTTAAACAATTGACAGTAAGTTCTCCCATTGGGCCTAAGACCTTCCCAGAAATGGATTGTGGACATGGCTTATGGTCTCTGGCCTGGATTCTCTTCTCTGAATCCATGCTACATGTATGTATACATTTCCCAGCAGGTTGGTTTTGTAGTTCATAAAAATCACAGCTTTTCCATTTTGTAGATGTACCACAATTTCTGTATCCATTCCTCTGTTGAGGGGCATCTGGGTTGTTTCCAGTTTCTGGCTATTATAAATAAGGCTGTTATGAACATTGTGGAGCATGTATCCTTATTACATGTTGGAGCATCTTCTCGGTATATGCCCAGGAGTGGTATAGCTGGGTCATCCAGTAGAACTATGCCCAATTTCCAGAGGAACCACCATATTGATTTCCAGAGTAGTTGTACCAGCTTGCAGTCCCAACAGCAATGAAGTAGTATTCCTCTATCTCCACAACTTCTCCAGCATCTGCTGTCACCTGAGTTTTTATCCGAGCCAATCTGACTGGTGTGAGGTGGAATCTCAGAGTTGTTTTGATTTGCATTTCCCTGATGACTAAGGATGTTGAACATTTCTTTAGGTGCTTCTCAGCCATTCTGTATTTGTTAGTTGAGAATTCTTTGTTTAGCTCTATACCCCATTTTTTAATAGGGTTATTTGGTTCTCTGGAATCTAACTTCTTGAGTTCTTTGTATACATTGGATATCAGCCCTCTATCAGATATAGGATTGGTAAAGATCACTTGCCAATTTGTTGGTTGCCGTTTTGTCCTATTGACAGTGTCTTGCCTTACATAAGCTTTGCAACTTTATGTGGTCCCATTTGTCAATTCTTGATCTTAGAGCATAATCTATTGGTGTTCTCTTTAGGAAATTTTCCCCTGTGCCTATTTGCTTGAGGTTCTTTCCCACTTTCTTTTCTATTAGTTTCAATGTATCTGGTTTAATGTGGAGGTACCTGATCCACTTGGACTTGAGCTTTGTACAAGAAGATAGGAATGGATCGATTAAAAACAATGAATTTATGAAATTCCTAGAGAAATGGATGGATCTGGAGAATATCATCCTGAGTGAGATAACACAATCACAAAAGAACACACATGGTATGCACTCTCTGATATGTGGTTATTAACCCAGAAGTTCAGAATACATGAAGAACAACACACAAACAACAAGAAACTCAAGAAAAAGGAAGACCAAAATGTGGACATTTCATTCCTTCTGAAAAGGAGGAACAAAATACCCATGGAAGGAGTTGCAGAGACTAACTATGGAGTAGAGACTGAAGGAAGGACAAGCCAGCCTGATATAGCTATCTCCTGAGAGGCTCTGACAGTACCTGACTAATACAGATGTAGAGGCTTACAACCATCCATTGAACTGAGTACAGGGTCCCCAATGAAAGAGTTAGAGAAAGGACCAATGGAGCTGAAGGGTTTGCAGCCCCCTAGGACAAACAACAATATGAACTAACTAGTACCCTCAGAGCTCCTAGGGACTCAACCACCAACCAAGGAGTATACATGGTAGGACTGATTCTTCTGGCAGCATGTATATAATAGAGGATTGCAAAATCAATCATCAATGGGAGGAGAGGTCCCTGGTCCTGTGAAGGTTCTGTGCCCCAGTGTAGGAGAATGCCAGGGCCAATAAGTGGGAGAGGGTGGGGTGGAAAGCATGGGGAGGGGGGAGCCAACAGGGGTTTGTTCTTGTTGTTTTTGTTTGTTTGTTTGTTTATTTGTTCCTGGGAGGGGAAACTAGGAAAAGAAAAAATCATATGACATGTAAATGAAGAAAATATCTAATAAAAAAAATCACAGCTCTTCTAAGACTTTTGGTGATGCCTCTATTTACTCCCAACTTGTCATTCTGCATCTTACATCTGGCACATTGTAAATTACACCGCAATGTAGAAGTTTCTAGCTTGGCCTCTATAGCTTACAAAAGAAATATGTGGTGATTAAGAAGACAGAAGAACAACAAAATCTGTAATGCTTAGCGAGCCTGGTAGAGGGTTGGGGAGGCCTCTGACAAACAACTTTTACAGATGGTATCATACACTTACCAAGGAAATTTTTTTTTTTTTTTGGAATAACCCACTGCTTCTGAGATCACATTATCCATCACTAAGGATAACTCTCTTCAATCTCTTTAGTGTTTTAAAAGTTTAAAAATTTTATTCTTTTACTCAGTCATAATGGCATTCCAGCACAGCAAAAGCTATATTGTAGAGAAACCGTGCCTCAAAAACAATATATATAAATATATATTCAAATTTCAAGTGTTTGTGTGTGTGTGCATATGTGTGCACACACACATGTATGCATGCACGCGGGCATACATAAGTGTACATGCATATGCCTGCACACAGATACATACCACTGTACATGTGTGGAAGTCAGAGGACAACTTTGAGGAATTCATTTTCTCTTTCTAACTTGCTAAAGCACAGTCATTCATGTTTTTGCTATGCTCTATGACCCAGGACAGCTGTCCTATGAGCTGCTTATCAATATTCTTGTCTCTATATATCAACAACAGTTCTTGGATTAAAGCTGTGCATTACTAAATCTGGCATATTTTTATGGATTCTGGAGATCAAACTCAGTTCATCCATCTTGCTCAGACTTATTAACAATCTCACTTGCCTCATCATTACTTTTCTATAGAAAGAATGATCTATATGTCATGCATCTAGTTATTTAGCAATTCTGTTTAATATATAAATAATTATAAATATTATTATTTATAATATTAAATGTAATGTCCCGTGGTATCCGTGAAATGTCAATTCTTTTACTATCATCACCAATAGTAAAGGACTGCAACTTATGTTTTCTTGTAAATATCTGACTTTCCTCTGGTATTCAGTAATTTATTTTTACTTATTGAGTTTTACTTTGTTTCAGTGTTTAGATGAGAGAAATTTTAACTGAAAGGAGATCAACTAGTAGGAGGATCATATTACCTGTGTGTGCATTTTTCATTTGCTATTATGTTTTGCTTGCTATGTTTCCCTTCATTTTGTTTTTCATCTATAAGTAAGGATGCAGGGCTCCTTTGGAGCTGTGCTGCCAACTCCACTTACTAGTGTGGATTACTGTAATAGTAGCATGATTTCATCCTTGAGTTCAGAACCTATCTCACTCCTGCAGCCTTTACTCCTTTGGTTGCAAATATTATTTTAAGTAGCATTGATATTTGTACTGCTTTTATACTACCAGCTCCATCGACCTCTCCCTGTTTTATTCAGATTTGTGTTTTGCCTGGTGGGTTGAAAGGTAGAAGGTAAAAAATTCTAAGACCAGGAAAGAATCGAGACATTATAGCACTGTTGAACTTTCTCTTTAGATGTTTAAATCAGAAGTGAGGTACCAGCTTCAAGTTCCCTAATGGCACTTGTCTTATAATAAACTTGTTGAGTAGGATTAGCCTAATTAAAAAGAACCACTGTTAGCTGAAACATTTCCCCAGGTTGTTGAATAGTGCCAGACTGAAGTTAATCAGATGTGTTCATACCAACATTAGTGACTTTTCACATTAATATCTGCCGGCAGAGCACAGAAATACCATATAATTGCTTGCAACACTATATAGTACAGCACATATCACATTCATGACACGGTTGCTCATTACCTTGAAGGTCTTGGATGTTTCCCTCACCTCTCTGGTTCAGAGCATAGAACATCTTTCTTATACATAATCTATAAAATATTGTATGGCATATAACTATTCTTTAGTTAAGAATACCATTTTAGAATAATGTTGATATCTGGCAATTTCATCTTTGTTCTCGTTATAGAAACACCCCAGAGTCAGAGAATGTAAAGATAAATGCTGTAATTTACTGCATACCTTCACTGTGTAATATATAGTTATGAACCTATCCATATGCCCAAACACTGAGCAACCTGTAAGTTACTGTCTCTAAAGAAGATGTTAATTGGATTAAGATATGTCATATATTTGTCTTACTTAACTTTATAAAAAACAGTGAATGACTGCACTATGGTCTTTCACCAATGGATAATATACCTCACTTATTCCTGATCTCAGACACTAGAATGATTTGAAAATAAATGGTGTTTTTTAATTAATTAGTTCACCAGAAAATTAGTTCAGCCATAATATCTCATTCTCTGGCCATATACTTTTATATAATATTGATAGCATACTTAACAGAGTCAAGGGAAAGAGTCTTGTAGGTGGCTGAAGTCACATAAAGAGGAGATCTCTGGACATAGGGGTACAGGGAAATATATCTGTGGTGTCTATTAGCTTATCAAAGCCCATGTTGGCCTCTGAGCTCCCTCTGTACCACAAGTACATTTCAACATGCACACTATAACTCTCACCATGTCCCATTTGCTTTTCTTTCTCTCTGTTACAGACTATTCCAGATAGATCTAGATGTTCTCTCTCTCATATCTACAATTGAAACCCTTCCTAATAATAGAGTCAATATCAATAATCAAGGCAGATTTCTTATGTTGAAAACTCTAAAAGAAAAGCAGAATGCTCAACTAGCACCAAAAACGGGATTTGGATTGTCGTGTACATGTCTTGTGTAAATAAAGAAGAGCAAGTTGAGGAATGAAATATTGTAAAATCTGCCTTGAATTCACTCTGATGATTATTTAACTAAACTGGATTTCACATTTGGAATGGAATGGTTACTCACTCATCTACTTAATGTTGTCTTTTTATGTCTGGTTGTCTGTTTTCAAACTACTGTCTAGCTTCTGAGTTTATCTCATCTACTCTACTGGTATAGTGAAGCTCAGAGAGAAAGTTAGCCTGATTCCCCAGGTGACAAAAGAAAATGCTGGCTTGGTCACTCTATTATTAGGGAGGGTTTCAATTGTAGATATGAGAGAGAGAACATCTAGATCTATCTGGAATAGTCTGTAACAGAGAGAAAGAAAAGCAAATGGGACATGGTGAGAGTTATAGTGTGCATGTTGAAATGTACTTGTGGTACAGAGGGAGCTCAGAGGCCAACATGGGCTTTGATAAGCTAATAGACACCACAGATATATTTCCCTGTACCCTTATGTCCCATCTCCCATAGGTAAGGGAAATGTTTCCTTTAATAGATGTGAACTGGTTTCTGGGAATGCTGGCTTTTATCAAGCCCTCAGAAATCATCATATAGTCCAGCTTGAACTCATTCCTGGATGTTTGGAAAGCCTGGAGCCTCACAATTACCTGTTTTCAAACCTTTCTTGGCTTCTGAATGTATTTCATGTACTCAGTGTGTATACTGAAACTCAAAAGGAAAATTTGCCTGATTTCTCAGGAGATTTCTTCTGGGCCAGTTTGGTTCTGAGTGCTAAATGCTCCTTGAATCCTAGACCCCTTCCACACAGCTGTTTCTATATCATGTGCATCTGCCGTGCACATCTGCCGTGCACATCTGCCATGCACATTTCTCAGGTTAATTGTTTCTTGGTATCATCATTATGTTCTGATTTCTCTCATTTGCTGTCTACAGGCTGGATGTGCTTGCTAGTTTTCACTTATATCTAAATTTTGTGTGATTTTCCACTTTTCAGCAATACTGTAGCAGAGAACAGATGACACTTTAATTTCTTCTTTCTACTGTTTGTAACTGGCATGTGCCCCATCAGCTTCAAATGTTCTTATCCTATCCTCATTGCCTGTTGAGGGAAATAACAAAAAGAACTGCAAGTTCCCCGTGCTACACCCAGCTACTCTCTGCCCATGCAGGGGTCTCGCAGCCTCTGTCTCTAAGATAGCCCCAGCAGCGACCAATCCCAGTCTTCCCATCTATGGTTGTCTCACTGCTGCCTGTACAGGTCATCTCCCATTCCAGTAACCCAGTAAAACAAAACTCTAGAAGCTTACAATTAATCAGTCAGATTTATATATCAATAAATTCTCAATACACAAGGTGCCCACACAATAATTCAGGGCCAGTTGATAATGGTACAAGATGCCCACCTAGATTAGACAAGTTACCCTAATTATTCTATCTCTATACGTTATTATATCTACCTGTGGCTATTTAAAACCATGCGGAATCTGAATCTTCCTGTTCGTCCTCCATTTTGCTCCCTTCTGCTCCACCTGTCTCCTCCATCTCATCTCTCCAGCTCTGTGTGCAGCCTTCCTTTTCCCTGGCCAATCACAGGCTTCCTGTTGTATTAAAATTTAAAATGATTGGACAGGGAAAATTCTGCTACAATTGCTAACTTCAAGTTTTCAATTGGATAATTCCTCAGAGAAGCGTCCTGCCACTACTGGATAATTTGGACTCTGAAAGTAATCTGTAGTAATGTGGATTCTGCTCGAGGAACACAGTTGTTTTTGTTCGTTTTATTCATTTTGTTTTATCTGTTGCTTGAAGCCAGGGTATGTATTAGGTTTGTGTTTACTTCCTTGGCATCTGACAAGCATTATTCCTCTCATATACCAGCCAGACAATAAGTATACATGAATATATAAATCATTTTACAATTTTTTTCCACTTAAATGTTTGCCCTGCTCAGCCAGCCAGTCTGGCCTTATTTCTGTGTTTGACTTTGGAATATACAGTGACCTGTAGTGACAGTGTTGAGCTCTCTAAGATGTTAAGCTCATAACTTTCTGAAAAACATCATATGTTAATTAATACTGACATTTCATGATATAAATATGAAAAGTCAAAAATTTCAAACCCATAGATAGCCTGAGTGATCCCAGTCCATTTAAATTTACAGATTATTTTCTTTTTATTAATTATAAGTTAAAATTCTAGTTTTCTTTTTAATCTTTAGATAAATGTTACCACTGAAGCAAACCTAGCAAAGGAGACGAAAGATGTCTCGTTCCTGTGATTTAATTAAAGCAATGTCCTTTCATGGATTTGTTTTTCATTTTCCTTATTGTAGGTTTTCTTCTCAGAGTTGATTCTAGTGAGGAAACTAAGATATATTTCAGTAGCCTCTATGGGTTTTAGCCAATCACATCATTCAAAACGTTCAGACAAACATATGATAGGAAAAACAGACAAAATCTACAAACTTATGCAATATATATGGTCAATTTGAAGATTGAGACTATTTTTAGAGCAAACAACCATATCATGTGCATATTGTGATGTGAGACACACATATGTAATTTTATTCCTAATTTTACTTCTCTCCTCCCACAGGTTTATTAATACCCATATCTCAGTTCTGTGAACATAGTGGGCATTTTACTTCTGTGTCATGACTTGGTTGTTGTTGCTTATTCTTCTAAGTGAACTACCTCAATATATAATACAGAAAGTATAGTTTGGTTTTATGTAGTTTTCATAATTTTCAATGTTTCTTATTATCTTTCCAATTAAAAGAAAATTATATATGGTATATTATAATGCATTTTATATATATATATATATATATATATATATATATATATACACACAACAGGTAAATTCATGAATTTTTATTCTCTTGTTAAATTCTATTTTAATGCCATATGCAAGATAAAAGATGTCTTAAATATTTTTTCAAACTTTGGACATAATAGCATATTATTTTTATTAGTTCATGTGTACAAGCATTACAAAAACTGTCAAGTGCTGTGGATTTCTCTGTGAATCACCATATCAAATCTAATGTGGTGGTGGTTTGCAAAGTAATTCATAGTGCTTCACAGACGTTCCTACAATTGATCTATATTTTGAATTCTAGGATCCTTTATTGGGCATTAAAATCAAATCCTTGAACTCTAAGATTTAAACCTTCCATAGACCATTACTATGTTACTTAGTGAGCAATAAGCAAAGATCTGGGAAATTAAGCCAGGTATATTTTAACATGCTTGTAATATAACCTCTGAGATTCTGAGACAGGACGATGGCAGAATTTGAGAATGGCCTATGATATACATACATGCCAAGCCATCTCAATATATTTATATATGTATATATATGTATGCATCCATGTAAAATATACACTTATTGTTTTTAATTTAAATAGGTGTATATTTTACATGGATGCATAGTCTATTCTTGCTTTTTAGCAACAACATCCCCAACAATTAGCAGCATGCCCTATTTTTTTTGTTGTTGTTGGTTTTTTTTTTTTTTTTTTTTTTTTTTGAGACAGGGTTTCTGTCCTGGAACTCATTCTGTAGACCAGGCTGCCCTCCAACTTAGAAATCCGCTTGCCTCTGCCTCCCAAGTGCTCGAATTAAATGCATGCGCCACCACTGCCTGGCTTACTTTTATTTATTTTTTTATTAAATATATTCTTTATTTACATTTCAAATATTATCCCTTTCCTGGTTTCCCTTCTGAAAATCCCCTATTCCATCCCCACTCCTCACCCTGCCCTCCAACCCACCTACTCCTGTCCCTGGCCTGGCATCCCCTACACTGAGGCATCGAGCCTTCACAGGACCAAAGGCCTCCCCTCCCATTGATGTTCAACAAGGCCATCCTCTGCTACATATGTGGCTGGAGCCATAGGTCCCTCCATGTGTACTCTTTAGTGGTGGTTTACCAGAAAGGAAGTATGCCTTATTTTTAAATATGTAATAGATCCAAAACAAAAGCACTGAATTGTCATCTGCGCTCATTAATCATAAATGAACCATTTTGAAATTTGATTCTATCACTTTAACTTGGACAATTATATACATTAATAAAGTGGAAAAATTTATATAGAAAGCTTATCCAATGATGTTACTAATTATGCAATTCAAATAGAAATTAATCAGGAATTTATAAATATGATCATTTTAAAATGGTTTTAAAAATAACTAAACCTTAATATTATTTAAATAATACAGGCACAGAATTAGCCCAAATGTATATTTAGTTTGCCATTATTAAAATTATATGGTCTTTTAATAATAATTTCTCATTAAATTTCTATAGATTTAGTTTCTATCATCTTTTTTATGACAAATCAGTTTAGGAAGATTCTTAACTCATGAAGCCATTGTTAGTGCTTGAGAACTCAAATTGTGCATCAAGAGAACCAGAGAACAATTTCTCACAACCACATCATGTGGATCACAGAAACCTATAAATTCAGCTCGAGGGATCTGACACTCTCTGTTGGCTTGTGTTGGAACTCACACTCATGTGCATGTGTGCCTACACACAGATACACTAATACACATACACATAATCTTAAAATCATCTTTAAAATGAGGGCGTTTCACAAAGCTAAAGAGTATAATTGCCATCATGTTAGCTACCAATCGCTTGAAAACAACATAAAGCTCATGGTTGTGTCCCTCATTTATTGTTCATAAATGTGCTGATTCTAGAAATAGAAATCCAACCTTTCACCATTAGTTTTTTAATAGCTGATTTATGCTCCAAACCTTTATTTAGCTTTGGTATATCAATTCTTCTATTTGAAGGTTGGAACGTAGGTATAATCTAATTTCAATCGTATGGCAACAAGATTTTCATAGTGGTCGATTGTATTTATCTTTTATTTCTTAAGTGACAACATGGCTTTCCTAAAAAATAATGAACAGGATTCTGATACTACTTGTGAATCATCATTGAGTAAATTTATTACTTCTCCTCTGAAATAATTTTTGTCTTGCTACATTAGAACTAATACATCTTGTTTATAAGTTTAGGCATCATTACAGTGTCCTAACAAATTATTAAGTTCTTCCATTATACTTAAAAAATAAATATTAAAGCACAAAAATATGTGTTACATAAATAATAATACTTTATATGATTCTCTGTAATTTAAATATATCACATACTATGTTGCTTGAGAGAATCTACACAGAATTTCCTCCTTCTCCAATTTTAAAATTGAGTTTCAATGTGTTATCCTAATTTATTAGTCTTTACTTCAGCATCAGTTATAATTGTCATTATTTTCAATTACAACTGTATATATACTTCTCTTTCTTAATACTCTGTTTCTAAGTATGTTCTTCATAGCTGTAAGACCTTGTTCTGATTGAAAATTCCATTGCTAGAGAAGAGAATAGATGAGATATTGCCAGGATAAGAGGATTCAGGCACATAGCTGTTCTACAGCTTTGGGATTTATTACTGTTTTTTAAGGAAATGCTTATAATATTTCCTCCGAGCTAAAGTTTGGTTTTTAATGCCAATATTTAGTATTGTTGCTATGTAAATATTAGAGGAAATGACAGAACTTTCTAAGAGAAAGTTTTAGTTGCTAGATCTAGCAACAGGGTGACCAAATGTATCAAATAGCCATATATCCAAAACTCTTTTCATAAGTCTAACATCAAGTTGTATTTATATTAACATAGTGTTGGGTGTTTTTATTCCTACTTGAAGTACACACAAGCAGGGTTGCAAAAGGCAGTTAATTTAAATGTAGTTTGGATAGAAAATATATTTACAGAAACAGAGCTAATGTTAAGTTCTCCTACATTTTCTAAAATCTATGTGAAGATACAGATTCTGAAAGGAGTTTATTAGGGCAACTTTTTCCAGAGAAACTAGCAGGATTTATATATTGAGAGAAATTTATCTTGAAGATAGTCTCAGTCATAGAAATAACACAAGTCTACAACCTCATGGGAGAGGGCAGTAAACTAAGGAACTGAAGTTTAAATCTGATGGCTTAAACCCTTCTATTTTTGTAATTTTAATCAGATATTTTCTTTATTTACATTTCAAATGTTATCCCTTCTCCCAATCACCCCACAAAAACCCTTATCCCTCCCTCTGCTTCTATGAGAGTGTTCCCCATACACCCACTCCTGCTTCCCTGCCCTTGAATTCCCCTATATTGGGGCTTTGAACCTTCATAGGACCAACGGCCTTTCCTCCAATTGATGCCAAAAGGCCATCCTCTGCTGCATGTGCAATATGCAGCTGGAGCATGAGTCTTTCCGGGTATACTCCTTGGTTGGTGGTTTAGTCTCTGGGAGCTCTGGGGAGTTTGCTTGGTTGATATTGTTGTTCTTATGAGGTTGAAACCTTCTTACCTCAGGAAGGTCCCTGTTTGCTCTACCTGAAAGGCATTCAGGTTTGGGTCATTGTGTTTTGAGGGAAAATGTGAATCAATGCTATTATTCACAATGCTATTCTCATATAATAGCCACATGCAGAGAAACATCAAAATAACATTTGGTAATACTTTTGGCCACCATGGTATGTCCAAGTTTACAAAATTTACCGTGGGGGGCAATAATGTTTTCAGTAAATTAAAAATATGTATACTTTTAAGAATACATACTAGAACCTTATACCACTGAGTTATGTCCCTAGCCCAAGAATTGAGTTTTATCTTTAAAATGACAACTTGATATTCCTTATGTCTCTAATTATTTTACACATTTATGTTCTTATATGTCAACTTTCAAATATTCAAAAGAAAACTGAATATTTGGAATTTCAGTTCATCAGAGCATTTGGGACATATTACTGCTAAAATATGATTAACCTGATAGATAGTGGAAATAATTTCATCATAGGTTTATCTTTTTGAATGTTCTCATGAGAGTTTAATATTTTTGAATGAGTGTTTTAAAGCTGAATACTAGATATTTATTTTATTTTAATAGAATTTTTGTTTTATGTTTAATTTATTAAACTTGATGTGTAGCAGATTCAAATTAAGGGTTTCTGTGCTAAAAAATAGAAATGAACTTACTGAAGTTGAGTACTGCTATTGTTACAGACTAGAAAAAGGTGAGCTATGCTATCAGCATTGTTCATACTGTTAGCCTTATCCCTGATTCTACCTTTGAGTTAACTGAAAAGTTTGCTAATGCAATTGAAGTGAGAAAACAGGATTATGCAATAGTATAAGTCAATGTTACAACAAATAAACCTGCTAGCAACCTATGGGATAAAAAAATGTCCAGTTCACATAAATGCTTGCTTGTAAAGCACTTCAGCACAATTACTCAAATTCTGGGGATATTAGGCACATACTAATTAACAGTGAGTAGAATATCAACCTTTATTTTCTTGTGGGTATACTCATGTACTGTAACTGAGAAGCACTGTAATCATTGTCCTAATTTGTCTCCTTGAGAGGATGTACTTTTATAGCCTGTTCCCTAAATAACAATTAGTGGACTAAATTAAATATTTCTAGTTCTTTTTTCAGAAAAATTTTTGTGAACCTATAAGACAAGGAAACTTTAAGAAATACATAAATTCTTTTTTAGAAAAAGAGCCAAGATATACAGAGATCTATGTTTCTATTAGTTTACCTGTATTATCTCATGTATTCTGTCTAGTGTTACGTTCCAGTCTATAGATAAAAGATATTAAATGCCCTAACTTGTAAATCTCTGCTCCATATTATCTAACAGATGCATGTGCTACTATATGCAGGATACTCTAATGTATTCATGAGGATGTACAACACACAGAATAAAAGTTAAGAAACAAGAAAAAACATATCTGTCTATTCTTCTCAATACCATCAATTTCCTTTTATGCATTCCCAGTATACTGCTACTTGCAAAATAATGAATTTCCCAGCTCTTACTAGAATGGTGTCATGAAATCTTTATGGTGATTATGGACACATTTTCTATAAGCAGAAACATTGACACCTGGCAGAAGTCCCACAGTAAAGTCAAGTCAACATCCTCCATTAAGGATCGTTTCTCAGTTCAATGGTATCAGTATTTTAGAGTCCAAAACACAGAGACAAAGAGGGAACCCTTTAGTGACTATCAAGAGATCAATGTGGGAGATACTCTAGACTCAAGAGTATAGAGCCTGAGACATAAATGGGAAGAGTTAGCTGTACTTTAAGATTAATTGGGCAATAGAAAAATCAGTGCACTTAGTTCTTCAAATAGGACAAGGAGTACGATTTCTATGGTGATGTAATTGTATAACATCAAGAAACTTGGGAAACCTTCTCAAGTGATTTTTAAATATTTTTTTCTTCCAGGGAACCACTGAATGAAATCTCTGTGAGGTCAGGATTCTCTGAAAATTTTGAAAAGTTGAAACGTTAAAGCTACAGATATAAAACCAGTACGAAGTTACCTAAAGCCAGAGAAGAGAAACCTTTAGCATTCAGAATATAAAGTACCTTCTGTTTCAAAGTCAAGGTGACCATGGAAATAGCACTGAGGGCTTGTGATGCTAGATGACCAACATGGCGCTCTAGTCTAAATGGAACCTCTCTATCAAAGTATGCATTTCTATGCTTGGCATTGCTTACCTAAGGCTAATGGAGATAACAAATTGAGAACTTGTTCCAATAGTGTTAGCCCATGTGAAATACTGTGAACTACATATGAAAGCCAGCAACACTTCCTAGTAGTAAGTACTTAAAATCAGTTTTCAGAATTAAAAAGTATTAAGTGTTAATTGACAAAGTTTGTCACATTAATGATTTTGTGTGTTTGTGTGGAATATGCTTTTGTCATGCCACACCTGTGGCATTCAGAGGACAACTTGCAGGAGTATGTTTTCTCCAGCTACTGTAGATCCCAGAACTAAACCTCAGGTCATTGTCCATGACAAGACATTTTGTCAGCCACAAATTAATTTTTAAATGTATTTTTTTATAGCCACATATTATTTCAACAATCATCAATGTAAAATGTGATGGATCTTTCAAAGATTCATGTTGTTTTAGTTATGTGTACATGCTTGTATAGATTTATGTGACATATGTATAGATATTTGAGGCAGAGGTCAGATTCCCTCAAACTAGAGTTATGGTTGTTTTTAATCCACCCAACTTGGCTGCTAGGAACCAAAAAAAAAGTAATCTGAATTGCTGAACTGCCTCTTCAGACACCTAAATGGGATATAATATATTCTATTTTTTTAAATAAACCTGTAGACTTAATATATATTCATATAGTATATTGGACTAGCTAGATTTCATTTACATTGTGACTTTTCCAGGTTGTAAATGTGCTACTAGGCCTTTTGGATCTAAGGGACATAAACAAGCGTGAGTTTAAACCTTATTGTGTATAACCTAGACTCCTTTGTCATCTCTGTAAAACACTTGTCATATGGTAATGTTTTAAAATATGGATTTTTGTAGCTAAGTCACTGAATAGCCTAGCTATACCAGTTAGTATGTGTGACCTGAGGCTGGTTTTACAAACTCACCATGAATTAGCTTATCCATATAATAGATGAGTATATTTAAACTTTGTTGTAAATATTAAGTAGGCAGATATAAAATAAGGATTTGGGAGCTCTCTAAAAGCTTGGAGCTAGTTCATTTGTATTTTTCTGTATTCTTAGAACTTTTATCCATTTCAGTCACTTCAATTCCAATCTCTAAGACAGTTCACAGATTTATCTATACTCAGGCTTTTCATTTATAAAACTAAACAAGAGTCTTGCCATATTCTTTCAATTACTTAGAAATATCTCAGATTCTGCTTAAAAAACCCCAAACTCATAATCATATTCCTTGAATTATGTACCCTTAAAATAATCAAGAAAAGTGAGGTTAGTTTTTTTTATTTAACAAGAATGAAGACCAAAAGGTAGATATTTCATTCCTTCTTAAAAGGGGGAATCAAATACCCACGGGAGAAGTTGCGGAGATTAACTATGGAACAGAGACTGAAGGAAGGGTAAGCCAGCCTAAATATAGCTATCTCC
>NW_022196896.1:1214592-1249722 GCF_008632895.1 Mastomys coucha
AAATAAAAAAAAAAAAAAGAATGAAGACCCATACTTAGCAGCAAGCCTACAATTGAGAAATTATCCTTGAAATACTGTATCTAACCTCCCACCAATAGTCTCATCAAATAATTTCCTCTACATTAAAAAAAAAACTCTCTTCTCCTTACTTCTATCATCATTATCTTACCACTGACATATTATCCATTTATGGATTATTGTAGTGGTCTTCTAATTGGTCAGTAAATATTCTTTTAAAATTAATTTTAAATGTCAATCTGATTATACTATTTCCCTCTTTAAAGAGCTTCAGTGATATTTTATGTGTTCAAAGGTGAATAATTGAATTGTGTTTTATGTGACCCAAGATTTAACAGTGCCTAAGTCCAATTTTTGCCTCTGCCCATCACTGTGAATTACTTTCATTTTATCACATGTATTCTTTTATATTATTGATTAAATGTTTCATTAAATGTATAATCTTGTTTCATAGATATATATAATATATTGTTACTTCTCATCCCCTACTCTCTTATAACTCCTTCCAATCATTTTTTTCCCTAAATTCCACACAGGTCCCTTTCCTATATTTCTGCCTTTTGTTTTGTGACCCTGTGATTCTAACAGAACTGTATGTATAGCTGTAGGTTTGAAACTACCATTAACCTGGTAGGCTCAACTTTTGGTACACATGTAAATTCAATACCTGTCCTTACCTCAGAATTAAGCAGTTACTCCTATTATGTCTAGTTGTTATAGAGCTAGACAGATACTGTACAGGCTGCTAGGAAGGTAAGGCATCACTGGTCTTACCCAGCTATGAACCCTTCATATTACTATGCCAAGCTACCAGGTTAAATATGCCCACTGGTGCAATTGTGACATACTGTTATGGGACTAACCAACTGTTCTTTACATATATTTGAAATCTGCTCCATAAGAAGGGATATATGCCTCATTCTGTAACAGAGTTTATAAAATAAATATGGTTGAGAATGTAGACTCTAGGGGCAACTCGTTCTCAGTTTAGCTACATTGACATTTCACTAAATGATAGTGTAATTATTTATGTTATACCCATAGACAAATACTACTGTCAGCCTTAATCAAAGAAATTTCCCTTTGCAGAGAGAGGTAGCTAGTGCAGAGACACATGCCCATTCTAGATAATTAGAAAAATGGTGATTTGGTGCTAGGTCCTAAACACTAGTTTGAGGCTAGCAGAACATTGTTGATAAGAAGCAGTAAGGATGTGGAGCTGGAAGATGGGAAAAGAGAAGTGAAATGTTATGATGAGAGCATTGTGTAATCATTGTCAACAAGAGCTCATAGCAGCTATGGCTGCCTGCATCTAGCCTGGCACAAGACTGGCCCTGCCCACAGCCAATCATGAGTTAATGAATCCTACCTATTACATATTCACTTAGGTCTGGATAATTTCTGTGTATAATATGTATATTCAGAGTTCTTTGTCCTCACTGATTTCTTTACTTATGTCACATGTATTTTGTAGATATCAGTACAAATATCAGCTGTTTGCATGCAATCTGATTTCTAGTATCAAGGCCCATACAACCCTGTAGTAGTTCATAATATGATTGTTTATTGGTTATTATCATATTGGATTATGATTCATAGAATTAAAGATGTTTGTTTTATTATGCCACTCTTATTTTTGTCATGAAATATAATTCCTGCTACAGAGAGGATGTTCATACCCATATGGATCATACATCAAAAGGAAAAAAAATAGATTTGGAGGCAAATCCCAAAATTTCCATAGAAAATGAAATATTTTTCTGTTGCAACAAAATTCTCTTCCTTGAAGCAGATTCTAGAATCTGACTATGATGTTGTTCCCACATTTTCTATTCACTGAGGTTTCTGCAATCAGATTATCTCATTCTCAAAATGTACCAGGAACCTGGCCTGCTTCAATACTGTTCATGTTTCTCCAAATAGTCATCTTAGCAATTCTGCCTCTAGCTTACCTTATTTTCATCTTGATCAAAGTCCAAAGGAGAACGTTTTTACTCAGCTTATACCTAAGGCCTTTTTATCCAGTCCAGCTAAAAAGTGAGAGTATGGCCTCAAGCAAGAATAGTCAGGTGTGGAAGAAGGGACCAAAGAGAATGATTCCTAAAGTCCAAGAGAAAACTAGACTGCCTTACCCAGAATGGGACATAGAGGAACTGTTTTCTGTTCCCTTCAGTCTCATTGTAGAGTATACATTTCATCTGGAACAGAGTGCCAGGTGCAGCTGTAGGCACCTAGACTAAGAAAGCTCACTGAATGCTTTCCTCTCATGGAGAAATGAAAGATAAAGGAGTTGCTGATATATATGTCTGTGGCACCAGATTGTTACATTTTCTGTGCCACACATATAACACATCAATTTGTAGGAGTATGAATAAAGATATAACTAGTTACAAAACACAAAAATGAATAGTACACAGGAATTTAATATATGGTCAATATATACCCTAAATGATTATTAAATATTAATGAATCTTTGAGGTAAATGTGGACTTACTGCATTTTGCAAAAACTGATAGGCATACATATTCATGATGAAAGGAAGTCATACATAGTTTTTGTGTTTAATTTGCATTACCCATCTCTTCTACCTTATTCTACCATCTCTTCTCTTTATGGCATGTTTCAAAACTTTAAAGGTAACTGGTTTTAAAAGTCCATTTGTTTTTATTTTGCATTCTATACTAAGTGGTGTTTTCTGTTTCCTTCTGTCTCATTGTAGAGTATACAGTTTTATTCCTACTGTTTATGCCTTTGGAAGATCTCAAGTCAGCAATACTACTGTAATCCCCCTACAAAACATACTGCGATATGGATTAGAACTTATTTAAAAACCAGTATCTATCAGCTTCTGAACGAAGTTTAAGATTTCATAGTCAGAAGTATGAGTTGGCTCATATTTTCATATCACCCACATGTAGTTATTACATTTGAAGAAGAGATTTTACATAATGCATATATTTTTGGCTTTGTATTCATGTGAAAGTAATTTGAAATTTGGTTTGCTAATTAATATTTTTTTTTTAAATTGAGCATGGGTTTTTCAATTACTGGCTCACATATATGGCTCTGTTAGTTATTTGTTCCAAAGAACATATGGTTAAATTTGCAAGTGTTGGCAGCCAGCAGTTCTTCCTGCTACTCGACAGGATTGAACTTATAAATGGAATAAACTGATATTTATTCTTGTTGTGGTTAGAAAACGTGTCACCTAGACTTGGAATGCTCAAAAATCTGGCATATCCTTTCATATACAAAAAAGAATACTAAAAAAAAGATAGAATCAAAGTCCTGCATTTCAAGTACAGTACTTCCATGTAAGAAGGAAACCTAACTCTTATTCACATGCTTAAATGTCATGAACAAATATGGCCTACCTATGTCTACAGCTTTCCCAAAGCTTGGGAAATCATATTGCAACTCTATGAAATTCTATTTTAAAAGTTAAAGCTTTTCTACAAGTAGCCCCAACATGATGATGCTAAACCAAAGCAAAATTTTCCCCAAATACCAGCACTGGTGCTTCATAATTTTTCACATTGTGTCATGTTTATCTCTAGGTGGTTGCCAGTTGGTCATGAAGAACATGTTACGACATCCAGCTTTTTACGACAGCTGTGTCCCTCGACATGCAAATGATAACCAAGGCATAATCACTGAATCCTTGATCTTTTTACTCCTCTGACTCCCATTAGAGCTCCTTCAGTCTCTATCTCAACCCTACTCTCATAACTATGAGGTTACACTGGAATTTTCTCCCAACAAATCATTTTATTCCCACCTACTTTTCAATTTGCTACAGTACAAGAATCATACCCACATCCTATCACTGTCCTTATTCATGCTGAAATACTCATTCTGTCTTAAATATAACAAAGTCTAAATGCTATTTTACCATTTATAACTGTTACACCTTTTATTTTTAGAATATTATATCCCCTCCCACTGACATGTAACCTTCACACCAACAACCACTGTACTTGGAAATGTCAAATCCCTATCATGGTTAAAGCTCCAAGGAAAGTTTTTATCTTTCCAGAGCTTTCCAAAGTTTATAGATGACTGCTTTGCTCTACTATCTCTTGTTTCCTTGTACAAGATAACATTATTAGTGCATGATACTGCATAGCAATGGTGCTTTGTCTTAGTAGCTAATGCACTTCTCAAATGTAAGAAACAACTTTATAATATAAAAATACTGATAATTAATATATGCTTATTAGTAATATTACAATGTTGAGAAGAATCAGTGAAAAATAAGTGTGCATCCCTGTTTTTCAAGTGTGATAATGTTTGAGTGAAATAATTGGTTTTAAGGTGCAGCTTCTAACCTCTTTCCCCTAGGTTGTGATTAGACAGTTTGTTGAGCCTTTGACCCTGTGACCTTTGGTTAGAAAGCTGATTTAGATATATTAACTTGTAGCTGATTCTGCTAAATATCATATGATACTTCATAAATTCCCATGTTTCTTTAAGAGGAAACAGTGGCCCTGGTTGAGTTTATTCAAGCAGGAGGTGCTGAGAGCTATTGAAGAAGCTATGGATGTTTTCCTAGCCTATTTGGTGAATTTCATTTATCTTTAATAGCTGACAAGTTTATTGATTACTTAATAATATACCATTAAATTAATTAACTTTAATATTTGCTGATTAAATTGTTCTTGAAACACATTAAAGTTTTTATGAATGATGGTGTCTTAGTTAGGGTTTCCTTTGCTGTGAAGAGACACCATGACTACAGTAACTCTTATTTAATTGGAGATAATTTACAGTGCCCAAGGTTTCATCCATTATCATCATGGTAGAAAGCATAGCAGGTGCAAGCAGACATGGTATGGAGAAAGACCTGAGAGTTCTACATCTAGATTGGCAGGTAGCTAGAAAGCAATTTTCACACTGACCCTGGCTTAAGCATAAGAATCCTCAAAACTCACCTCTACTCCCACCCAGAATGTCTGTGTAGTGATCTTTGGATTCTGTTAATACATCACCATGGATGGCAAAGAGATTAAAGGTTGAAGATGAATTGAAAGTTGTTAAATAAGTTAAACTACATAAACAACTCTGAATAATTATTTCTTCATAGGTCCACTATAATTATAAGCCCCTTAATAATAGAAAGATCCCAAGGGATATAATCAGGAGGAACTGTTAAAATAATTTGTTAAAGATGGTTTGCACTACCTTTGAAGATGGGAATGATCCATCTTTCAGAAAAACTTCTCCTAGGGTAGAGACTCATAAACCACTATTCCTTGAACCTCTAGGGATTTATTAGTTTGTTTGTTCTGTTTCTTAATGCTGTTTGCGGAGTTTCTGTAGTAGTCTTTAAAGAAACTTCTACCATCTTGGGTCATGATTGAGCTGGGAGGTAAATAAGCACATATTTGCAATTTAATAAGCACTTAAAAAAGAGCTGTTAGTAACAACTATCTTCAAGATCATATTCTACCTTGGAAGAAGGTACAAAATAGACATAGTAGGGAAAACTTTCTGTGTAATTACTATTTCCTACTCTTCTCAGAATTAATCTAAGAATAGATATTTCTGACTCTCTCCACAGGAATTGATTGCCACCTGCTCTTAGTGGCAGTGCATTTGTTATTGTTATAGTTGGATTTCTTAATTATCACCATACATTGCCTGAAGTTGACTGAACTTTAAAAATTATTAATAGAATAAAAACTGAGTATGTCCTGCCATACTACCTATTATTTGGAAATTAATAAAAGAATGATGTGTTATATACATCATGATTACAAAAAATAGAAATTAAAATAAATCTCTACTTCATCAATTATTTATATACCTTTAAGGAAGGAGCCATATGAATCATGTCCACTCATTTATTCACTTAATAACTTTTGCTGAGCTTGTCTAAGAGCCTATCAGTAATCAGGACTTGGAGTATTAGAATAGATAAAATACATAATCATCATTGCAAATCACAAAGCTTTATTGCAAATTCTGTTAAATTAAATTTGACCTAAATTAGATTCTATACTTTAAATATCTAATACAGAAAATTAAATATATAATTAAAGTACAGCATTACACTATATAATATAGATGCTATGAGTATAGCTATATAGATGAGTATGTCGTATGGGGAGAAAGAAACTGCCACCTTTGTTGTAGAATAGAATTTCCTGGGGTGAATACAGTCCAACTAGTGAATTTTTTTGTTTTGTTTTGCTTGTCTTTCTTTTGGAAATAAACTTCCTATGTTTGATTTGTATAATTTTTAATTTTAGTAAAAGTCCAAAACTAAAACAAAAGAAAAACAAAAACAAACAAACTAACAAAAACCCCAATGTGTTAAAAGCAGACTGTTCTTCCACAGATTCCCAAATGTGATAGCAAGCAAAGATTTCCTGGAAATAAAAGTGATCAAAGCTGAGAGCTGAAGGGTAGGTGTAGGCAACTAACCAACGGAGCAAGGCTTGAGTTGAGTTAGGAAGAAAGCTACAAAAGTAGAGTTAACAGAAACATCTACAAGCCATGAAGTTGCTTAATCTTATATTTCTTGCCTTTAGGAAACCAAGGGCATCTTTAGCTTCATAAGTTAGAGGATAACATTGATTATAACAAACCCTCTTTCAAATTAAGAACAGAAGCGCCAAAGTAATACTCAGTGGTTTGATAAATGCTATGCTCTTTGTCTTCTCAAAATGAAAGTTGTCTTTTGGCACAATGTAAAGGCAAAGTCATATTAGTGTAGATGAGTATTACTATGGTAATATGACTGCTCTGATCACATCCAAAGATCTTCTAGGTCGGTGAGATACTGCTGAAAGTCACAGATGCTCTTAGTGCACTTCATTAATTCCAAACAATTGAGGGGCAGACAAAGTGAACAACCAGAGAAAGAGTTGACAGAATGGGTCAGAGATAGGTTAAGCCCAACTATTGGGAGAAAAACTATGAGAGCAGCACAGAGGAAAAGAGCTCCGTTGCTCAGTGAGCTGGGAGTTGAGTCAGTTGGGAATTAGTGCAGTGAGTACAGTGCAGTGGAGTTGAAAGCAGGTCAGCAGAAGCAACTGAAGCTAGAGAATAAAAAGGGGCCAGTAGATTAGAAAAAAAATATCAGATAGTTTGAGGTCACACAGAACACTTCAGTAAGAACCTAAGAGAAGCCATATTGAATCAGCTTATAGAAGATTTGGAGCCAGAAGAAACAAGTTGAAACAGCCAACCAGAGATCAGAGATAACTAGGAAGGGGTGAGCTTGTTAGTAAGGCTCTGAGACGACAATTACATCAGTCCAATAAAATTACTTTTACAATTAGAAAAAAGTTTTAAATATCTGCAAGCCCCTCAAATTTCTATCTTGGTTTAAAGAGTAAGAAAATGAAAAATAGAAAATAGCTTAGATGGAAGGGTGATATACTCTAGGCTTGAGTGGTATAAATGCATAGTCAGACTACTATCATCTTTTCTTGTGTCAGATCCACAACTACTCTAGACATGATTCACTGCAATAGAATCTGAAAAATAAATGCCTTCAGAATTTGATATTTGGTATGCAACATTTACATTTTAGTCCAAATTGATTCCTTTGGAACTGAAAGCTATTGAATTATCAAATAAAGTTGTTTTATTGGGTAAGGGTTTTGAGTGAGTTTAAAGGTGTGGGTTTTGCATGTGACATTGTTTATCAAACAGTGCTTGCCATTAAGTCTGCAAACTTGAATTTGTTCCGTAGCACCTACATGGTAGAAGGAGAAAATTCAACTTCCTTGATAATATGCAAGATTTTTAAATCACTAAACTCAAGGAAGTTGTTGAAGTAAAACATTTTATATAGAAACATACTGAGAAGAAAAGCTGAAATGCATTTTAGCAGTTGCAACATTCTCCATTTCAGTTGGAAATGCAAATGTCATAATTATACTTATAACATCTAAAGCTTATACTTAAAATTAGATTTATAAGTGTGTGTGTGTGTGAGAGAGAGAGAGAGAGTGTGTGTGTGTATTTAGTGTATGAATAGCCAAATAACTACATATGGATATACATAAGTGTTCATGTATTATATTTTGATGTTCAAATGATGCTGTAATGTACAATGAAGCCAATTTAATTTAAAATTTAATTTTCTGGTCTTGACATGTGACACTTATGAGTTTCTTTCCAAGCAATAAATCACATTTAACAGAGCTCTGGATTTGGAGATGCTCCACAGGGATAAGAAGCTTGGGAAGGAAGAAAGAAGATGATCATTACAGACAGATGAGGGCTGACATAACTGCCAGGAGTCTCTCTTGAAGTTTAGATGAAATGACACTTCATAAATTGAACCTTGGTGTTCCATAGAAATGTACACACAAGGTTGCCTAAATTGGAGGTAGGGGCAGGGACAGGGTCAAGTCAACGAAGATTCTATGGAAGACACTACTGTACCAACTTTGAGAACTTTGCATGAACAAGATTAGTACTTATTTTGTTATCAGTTTTAAGACTTGTCAAGTTTGGAAATCTGGGGAAGAGAAATGGGTGGGAATTCTTGAGCATAATGATCAGGTCTGAACAGGTTCACATTTCAAAATCAAATCAAACATATTGTGAGAAACAAGACTGGGTCTAGAGATTGCAACTAAAATTATAAGCACTGGGAAGACCATAGAAAAAGGTCTAGGACCCAGAATGGGAGCAGAGCCTCTGAGAGGTTTAATAAAGTCTATAGTGCCATCAATGCCCCAGTGGAGGGGAATACCAGGTTGTGGAGTCAGGAGTAGGTGAGTGGGTGTTAGGGAACCCTCATAGAATCAGGAAGAGGGAAGATGGGATAGGGGGCTTCCAGAGGGGAAACAAGGAAAGGGAATAACATTGAAATATAAATAAATAAAATATCAAATAAAAAAGAAGAAAAACAACAACAAAAATAACAATAAAAAATACTATAGCCAGGGACCATGTTACTAAGAACTACTCACTTTCTTAGTATCACTTTCAGTCTTTAGTTGTAGTGTTAGCTGGTTGATGAGTTAATCAATTTTACATTACATTCATTTCAAATTAATATTTTATACACCTTCAGAAAGGAAAATTTCCAGAAAATACAACAAATTGTATTCACAAGTGATAGCTCAAGGGCAGAGATAGGTTCATAGAAAAATCATTCTTAATAAAATATTCCCTTCTTGGCCTCTAGAAATTTTGTCCACTAATCTGGGGAGTCGTTTCTGACACAGAATAACTGCATTACTGCAGACATATTGTGATCTGCTGGAGGGACAGAATCAGGCATCTTCTCTACAATAAAAACCCAGTGGGGATTTAAGAGACAACTCCAGAAGGTATTAGCTGCACAAGCGTGAGAATATGAATTCTGATCCCTGGATTATATATATATATGCATATGATGCTCATGCCTGACCAAATCCCAAAGGCAGAGAAAAGAGTAGAAGATAGAAGATTCTAGAATTCACTGTCCAGGCAGTACAACCAGTCATTGAGTCCAGAGTTCAGGGAGAGACCCTTTTAAAAACAAACAAAAACAAAAACAAAAAAAACAACCAAACAAACAAAAAAAAAACCAAGCTGAACAGCAGTCAAGGAAGATACTTGACATCAATATTTGGGATCCACATGCATGCACACACACACATGTGCACATGTGGACACATACAAGAACATATACAGACATGCATTACATAGAGAGACACAACAGCAACATTGCATGATATTTTTGCCTTAGCCACCAATCAGTGTGGAAGCTGACATCCTCTACAGAAACCATACTGTGTCAGAAACAGAGAGAAACATACTTATTTTCACAGTGTCAGACTTCGCAGACATCAATAAATTCACCAGGTATTGTGATTTCATTGATAGTAATTTGACAAATACTTGCACTTTTCTTGCTGATCATGGCAGAAGAAGCAAATAAAAGTTCATTTATGTGAACCTTTCTGTTTCTTTGTTTTTATTAAGTTTTTATTTACTCTAAGTCTCATCCCAGCTCCCCCTCTATTCTCTCTTCCAAGTCGCTCCTTATCATTTCTTCCTCCCTTAATTATCCCTCTTCCCCTGCTTTTCAGAAAAGGGGAGGCCTTTTCAAACTAGGCTAGAAAACTAGGTGCATCTACTTTAATGAGGTTCAGCTATGGGAGAGGGATCCAAAAGCATGGTATGAAGTTAGAGACAGGTCCTGCTCCCATTTTAGGAGCCACACATGAAAACCCAGCTGAACAACTATTACACGTGGGCAGAGGCCCAAGATTCATCCTTTGCATGCTCTCTGGTTGGCAGTTCAGTCTCTATGAGCCTGTATGATGCCAGATTAGTTTATTCTGCAAAGTTTCTTATAATGTCAGTGATGCCCCTGGCTCCTTCAATCCTTCATCCCTGTCTTCTGAATGATTTCCCCAAGTAACACTTAATGTTTGACTGTGGATTGCTGAATAAGTTTCCATAAGATGCTGGGTGAAGGCTCTCTGAAGACAGTTATTCTAGACTCCTGTCTGGAAGTATAAGAAAATACCTTTAATAGTGTTAGGGGTGAACTCTGTCTCGTGGTATGGGTTTCAAGCTGGTTCAGTCATTGACTGGCCCTTCCCTCAACTTCTGCTCCATATTTTACCCCTATACAAGTAGGCAGGACAATTGTGAGTCTATGGTTTTGTGGTTAGATTGGTGCCCATAGCCCTCCATTGGAAGACTTTCTTGGTTACAAGATATGACCAGTTCAGGTTCCATAGTCCCCATTGCTAGGAGACTTAGCTAGTGTCACTCTCATAGATTCCTGGGAGTTTCCATTGTCCTAGGTTTCTAGCTTGTACCAGAAATGCAACCTCCCATCCAGTTACCTCTTCCAGCTCTCTCTCTCTCTTTCTCTCTCTCTCTCTCTCTCTCTCTCTCTCTCTCTCTCTCTCTCTCTCTCTCTCTCTCTCTCTCTCTCCCTATCTTCATACCACCTCATCCTTTCTTTCCCCTTACACCCCTTGTCTACCCATTTTCCTCCCTCTGTTCATCCCCCTTGTCTACTCTATTTCTCCAGCTTGGTGAGATTCAAGCACCCACCTTGGGCCCTCCTTGATACTTAGTTTCTTTGGAACTATGCTTTCTATCATGGTTTTCCTTTACTTTATGACTAATATCCACTTATAAATTAGTACATATCAGTTTGAGTTTGTACATCTGGGTTACTTCACTCAGTATTTTTCTTTTCTAATTCCATCCATTTGCTTGCAAATTTTATGATGTCATTGTTTTTAATGGCTGAGCAATACTCCATTCGTACCATATTCATATCCTTTTGGGCCTTGGGTACATCACTCAGGAAGATATTTTCTAGTTCCATGCATTTGCCTGCAAAATTCACGATGTCATTGTTTTTAATAGCTGAACACTATTCCATTTTGTAAATGTGCCACATTTTCTGTGTCCATTCTTTGGTTGAGGTGGATCTAGGTTGTAGAAAGTTTCTGGCTATTACAAATAAAGCTTCTATGAACATAGCTGGGAAAGTATCCTTGTGGTATGATGGAGCATCCTTTGAGTATATGGCTAAGAGTGGTATAGCCAGATGTTGAGGTAGACAAATTCCCAACTTCCAGAGGAACCTCTATATTGGTTTTAAAACTGGCTGAACAACTAACACTCCCTCCAGCAATGGAGAAGCTTTCCCCTTGTTCCACATCCTCATGAGCTCTCTCTCTCTCTCTCTCTCTCTCTCTCTCTCTCTTTCATCTTAGCCATTCTTACTAGTATAAGATGGAATCTTAAGGTAGTTTAGATTTGTGTTTCCTCAATTGCTAATAATGGTAAGCATTTTTAAAAGTGGTTCTCTGCTGCTAGAGATTCCTCTATTGAGAATTACCTGTTTAGGTCTATATTCCATTTTTAATTGGGTTACTTGGTTGTTAATGTCTAGTTTCATGAGTTCTTTTTATGTTTTGTATATCAATCCTCTGTCAGATGTGGGTTTTGTGAAAATCTTTTCCAGTTTTATAGGTTCTTTCGACAGTGTCATGGCAAGTTTTTCCAATGTTAATTCTACCAGTAGTAATTTTTCCCATGGTAATTCTCCCAATACATGATCATGAGAGATCTTTTCGTCTTCTGATATCTTCTTCAATTTCTTTCTTCAGAGATTTGAAGTTCTCATCATACAGGTTATTTACTTGCTTTTTATAGTTACACCAAGATATATAATCTGTGGCTATTGTGAAGAACATTGCTTTCCTAATTTAATTTTCACCCCATTTATCATTTTTATATAGGAGATGTTTTTCAGGTGTAGGAATTCCCTGGTAGAATTTTTGAGGTAACATATATATACTATCATGTACAATAGCTATACATTAACTTATTACTTTCTAATTTGTATCCCTTTGTTTTATTTCAGCTGTCTTATTGCTCTAGCTAATACATCAATTACAGTATTGAATAGATATGGAGAGAGTGGGTAACCTAGTCTTGTCCATGATTTTGTAAAATTGCTTTAGGTTTCTCTCCATTAATTTGATGTTGGCTAATGGTTTGCTATACATTGCCTTTAATATGTTTAGTTATGTGCCTTGTATCCCTGACCTTTTCAAGACTATCATCACGAAGTGGTGTTAAATTGCATCAAATGCTTTAAGCATTTGATAGGATGATTATGTGTTTTCTTTCAGCTTGATTATATGGAAGATGAAATGTGATGGATGTTCATATATTTAGCCATCTATGCGTCTCTGGGATGAGGACTACTTGAACACAGTGTATGATGTTTTTGGTGGGTTCTTAGATTTGATTTGCAAGTATGTTATTGGGTATTTTTGCATCAATGTTCTTATGGGAGATTGTTCTAACATTAATTTTCTTGTTTGAGTCATTGTGTGCTTTTGGTATCAAAGTGACTGTGGTCTCATAAAATGAATTTGGTGATATTCCTACTTGTTATATTTCACGAAATAATTTGAGGAGTACCTATATTAGCTCATCTTTGAAGGTGTTGTAGAATTCTGCAATAAAACGATCTAGCACTGGGCTTTTATCTATCTATCTATCTATCTATCTATCTATCTATCTATCTATCTATCTATCTATTTAGCTATCTATTTATTTACTTATTTTTGGGTCTACTTTTTTAATGTCTACTTTTGTCCATTGATGGTCTAGGTCTATTTAGATTGTTCATCTGATCTTGATTTTATTTGGTACATGGTATCTGTCAAGAAAATCATTCATTTCATTACATTTTCTGTAGAGAACAGGTTTTTGAAGGAAGATGTAATGATTCTTTCCTCGGTGTTGTGATGCCCTTCTCTTCATTTCTGATTTTGGTAATCTGGATTTTCTCTCTAACATTTAGTTACATTGGACAGAGGTTTGTCTATCATGTTGATTTTCTCAAAGAACTATTTGTTTCATTGATTGTTTGTTTGTTTGATTCTGCTTGTTTCTATTTGGTTTCAGCCCTGAGATTGATTATTTCTTGCCATCTCCTCCTCTTGGTAATGTTGGCTTCTTTATGTTCTAGAATTTTTAGGTGTGCTATTAAGTTGCCAGCACGAGATCTCACTAATTTCTTTATAAAGGCACTTAGTGCTATAAAATTTCATCTTAGCACTCTGTTCATATTGCCCCATATGTTTAGATAGAAAGTCTCTATATTCTTTATTTTTTCTTTGGTTATGTGGTTATTGAATAGAGTTTCTGTGAGTTTGTAGGTTTTTTTATTGTTTCCTTGTTGTCTAACTCCAGCTTTACTTCGTGGTGGTCTGATAAGGTACTGGGAGTTATTCTAGTTTTCTTGTATCTGTTGATATTTGTTTTATGACCAAGTATATGGTCAATTTTGAAGAAGATTCTGAGAAGGTGCTGAGAAGAAAGTATAATTCTTTGTGTTTGGGTAAAATGTTCTATAGATATTAGTTAGGTCTTTTGAGTCTGTTAGTTCCACTGACTCTACTTAGTTTCTGTCTGGATGGACTGTCCATTGGTGAAAGTTGGAAGTTGAAATCTCCCACTATTAATGTGTGAGTTCAAAGTTTTATGTAAGTTTTAGTAATTATTTTTCCCAATGTGGGTACCATTGAATTTGGGGCATAAACATTTAGAATCAACTTGCCATCTTGGTGGATTTTTTTCTTTATTGAGTACAAATTGTCCTCCATCTTCTTGATTAATTGTAGTTGGAACTCTATTTTATTAGATATCATAAAGGCTACTCCAGCTTGCCTCTTGGGTTTGTTTACTTGGAAAATCTTTTTCTAACTCTTTAGGGTAATGTCTATCTTTATATTGAAGTATGTTCTCATATGTGACAGAATGATGGATCCTGTTCTTGAATCCTATTTTTGATAATCTGTCTTTTTATAAAGGAATTGAGTCCACTGATATTGAGAGATACTAAAGACTAATTATTACTAATTCATATTATTTTAATGTTGCTGATATATATGCCTGAGTATGTGTGTTTCCATTCTTTTGGTTTTGTTGGTATGACTTTATTTCCTTTGTTTTTTTTGTTACATAATCTTTTTCTTCTAATACTTTCTGTAGGGATAGATTTACAGATAGATATTGTTTGCATTTTTCATAGAATATTGTGTTTTTTCCATCTATGGTGATTGAAAGTTTTGCTGGATATAGTAGATAGGGCTGTCATCTGTAATCTCTTAGAGAGTGCAAGACATCTGTCCAGGTTCTCCTGGCTTTTAGGGTTTCTGTAAAGAGTTAAGTTGCAATTACAATAGGTCTGCATTTATATATTACTTGGCCTTTTTCCATTATGGATTTAATATTCTTTCTTTGGTTGGTACATTTAGTGTTTTGTTTATAATGTGGTGAGAAGATTTTCATTTTGGTACAATCTATTTGGTATTATCTAACCTTCTTGCATGTGTATAGACATCTTCTTTGGGTTAGAAATTTTTTTCTATGATTTTGTTTAAAATATTTTCTGGGCCTTTGAGCTTGGAATCTTCACCTTCTTTTATTCCTACTTCTCATAGGTTTGCTCTTTTCAAAGTTTTTGGACGTTTTTTGTTAGAAACATTTTAGATTTAGCATTTTTTAACTGATATATTAATTTATTTTATACCTTCCAAACCTGACATTCTTTCATCCCTTTCATACATTCTATTGGTGATGCTTATTGTGTAGTTTCTGTTATCTTTCCTGTTTTCTATTTCAAGAATTCCCTTAGTTTGTGTTCTTCATTGTTTCTGATTCTATTTTCAAATTTTCAACTGTTTTACCTATTTATTTCCCTGTTTGATTGTATTTTCTATATTTATTTAATGGACTTATTATTTCCTCTTTAAAAACCTCTATCAGCTTCATAAGATTGGGTTTAAGGTCATTTTCTTGTACTCTCGTATTGTGTAAGAATATCAAGAGCTTGCTGTGGTAAGTTGGCTGGGCTCTTGTACTGCCATATTGCCTGGCTCCTGTTGGTTATGTTCTTCTGCTAGCCTTTAGACATCTGGGTTTTATGGTTATTATATACTTAGATACTAATTTCTGAGTTTTTCTTTGTTGGATGGGTGTGTCGTTTTGAATTTTCCTCTTATTTTCTGTTTTCTCATTGTCTTCTGGTCTGAGTGACCTGTGGCTCTGGTGACCTGCATGTCTGCAGGTCCAATAGGGTATTTCTCTTGGGGATTTTGTGGCCTGCATGACTTCAGGGGTTTTTGAGTCCTAACTTTGCCTCTGCCATCCCTAGGGCTAGCTTGGCCTGTGGTCCCTGGTGCCAGAGTGACAATGCAAGCAGAGTTCTGAGCAAGAAAACTGAGTCCTGGGATTAGGTTGTAATTTAAGGTTGTTGGGTGTAATGGAGGGACCCACAGCTCTGACCTTTTATGTTGCAGAGGATGGCTTTGTTGGACCTCAGTAGGAGGAGAAGTCCTTGGGCCTGAGGGTGCTCAATGCCCCAGTGTAGGGGAATGCTAGAGCTGGAAGACAGGAATGGGTGGGTGGATAGGTGGGGGAGCACCCTCATAGAGGCAGAGGGAGGGAGGATGCAATAGAGGGTTTTAGAAGGGGAGACCTGGAAAGGGGAAAACATTTGAAATGTAAATAAAAAGTAACCAATTAAAAAAAAGGTTGTGTGTTTGAGGGTGCCTTGATGAATAAGGTCTTGGGACAGGCTTTTATCTCATTGTCCCTGGGGCTGGCAGGTCTTGGAGAAGGCAAGCAGAATTTGGGGCTAGGAACTATAGCATGGGGGAAGAGAGTGATTTACTGCTATTGGAGTGCTTTGGGGAAACAAGACAGGCAGGGGATTGGGAGGAGGAAGCAGGGTCCCTACATGGTTGTCCCTGGTACCAGCAGGCTCAGGGAATGTTAGAAGGGTTGGGGGCCAGAAAATGTGTGGGAAATTCATTTCTCAGGGGAAAGAGTCCATTTATTTAAATCTTAATTCATTTCATTAAATAGCACATCACAGACAGCATGTCACACAGTAAATATATCTACATCTATATCTAAATTTTATATATGTGAAGGTTTCATATGATTAAAGAGGCTAGGAGTTTAGAAGAGTCCTTAAATGCCAGAGCTTGGTAAGGGTAGGGATGTATATTAGTCTTTAAGAATGAAATTCTCAACTAGCTGGATGTTGTTACAGAAGATCTTTGAGTCAGGCTCCAGTCAGAGTTAAGCTGTAGTGAATCTAACCCCAGAGGATAAAGGACAGTGACAGATTCATACACAAAATGGTAGACTAATAGCAGATCCAGATTGGCAAAGAGGAGGATTAGCTGATTTTAATTTCTGTAGGCAGTAAAAATGAGAACTCCTAGAAAGAAGCTATGTCTACAAAGGCTGATTGCTTAGAACATCAGTGCTGTAGAAAGTTACAAATATTGTAGGTCCAGAGTTTAAGTACAGTTTATCTTTTGATAATTTTAGCCCCCTAATAGCCTTTCTTTGCTTACCTGAGTTGGTTTTAATTGTGAGGAGTTCTGATACAACCAGAATCATAAGAAGGACAGGCCCCAGTCAGATTTAGCCAGGGCAGGTAGCAGTAGAGATAACCAGATGGCAAGAATAAAACAAGAAAAAGAAAGCAAGCATCATCTGAACTCAATCCTCCCCACCATAGCAAGTCCTGGATACACCACCACACTGGAAAAGCAAGATTCAGATCCAAAATCACTTCTCATGATGATGATAGAGGACATTAAGAAGGACATAAACAACTCCCTTAAAGAAATACAGAAGAACACAGGTAAACAGCTAGAAGCCCTTAAATAGGAAACACAAAAATTCCTTAAAGACCTATAGGAAAACACAAGCAGGTGAAGGAAATGCACAAAAAGTTCCAGAATCTAAAACTGGAAATAGAAACAATAAAGAAATCAAAAAGGGAACAAACCTGGATATAGGAAACCTAGAAAAAAGATCAGGAGTCATAGATGCAAGCATCACCAACAGAACACAAGAGATAGAAGACAGAATCTCAAGGGCAGAAAATACCATAGAAAACATTGACACAACAGTCAAAGAAAATACAAAAAGCAAAAAGTTTCTAACCCAAAACATCCAGGAAATCCAGGACACAATGAGAAGACCAAACCTAAGGATAATAGGTATAGAAGAGAGTGAAGACTTCCAACTTAAAGGGTCAATACATATCTTTAACAAAATTTTAGAAGAAAACTTCCCTAACCTAAAGAAAGAGATGCCCATGAACATACAAGAAGCCTACAGAACTCCAAATAGACTGGACTAGAAAAGAAATTCCTCTTGTCATATAATAATCAAAACTCCAAATGCAAAGAAAGAATTTTAAAAGCAGTACAGGAAAAAGGTCAAGTAACACATAAAGGCAGGTCTATCAGAATTACACCAGACTTCTCACAAGAGACTATGAAAGCTAGAAGATCCTGGGCAGATGTCATACAGACCCTAAGAGAACAAAAATGCCAGTTCAGGCTACTATATCCAGCAACACTCTCAATTACCATAGATGGAGAAACCAAAATATTCCATGACAAAACAAAATTTACACAATATCTTTCCACAAGTCCAGCCCTAAAAGGATAATAGATGGAAAACACCAACATAAGGAGCAAAACTATACCCTAGAAAAAGCAAGAAAGTAATCTTTCAATGAACTCACATAAACATAATTACACTTCTAATAACAAAAACAACAGGAATTAATGTGAAAATTAATATTACCAACATATACTAATCAATTCAAATTCAAAAGTATGAGGAATTGAAAATTTATCGGCTATCATCCGGTGGTCCCTCTAATTTGGTAATTGGAGAAATAGATCCAATATTGTACAATCCATATACACTTTCAGCTTGTTTGTTCCTGACAGTGTCTTGCAGGGTACCACATATTGGTCTTGAAACCATGCTTCTCCTATCTTAGTCTCTCTATTAGTAGTATTGTTTATTTCTTGTTTTGATACTATTCTATGGTTTTCAGAACAGCTTACATATTTCAAAATTTTTTATACATCCAAAAGAAATGTAAACAATTAACTTGTGAGGTGGCTTGTAAGAAGACAACAGTGAGTCTGAATGCTTTGCTTGATGTTTGTAACTATAGCATCAATTTTGAAGAAGACTTTATAAGTTACTCTTTCTCTGAGATGAATGCTTTTCAAAATCATCACAGCCAATGAACCAGATTCTTACCCTCACCTAATGTCTGTGCCACCCTCCAAGCAGAAGCATTGTTCATTGAAACAGTTGATGAATGACTTCATGGATAGACCATCTTAATACACACACCATTTCTTAAATTAATGTAACCTATTCTCTGTGGGCTGAGAATAAAGATAATCACTTCAGTTAAATAGCTTTGACCATAGCAGGAAATCTGTATCCAAAAATCATGCCTACAATTCACTCATTGGCACAGCAGAACTGTTGACTCTTAGCTTAACTACTATGGACATAAAATCCATTGGTGATGTGAGGGTCATTGAAGTACAACCTTATTACAATGAACTCCAATGTTGAAAAATTGTTCTTATTTTGGGCTTGTAACATAGAAAGAGCCAAGATTTTAAGCTCTACTATAAACAAACAAACAAACAAAAACAAGAACAAAAAGATTATCTATTTATGTTTATTTAAAAATACTAGTAGTGATATATTATTTTAAAGTATATAGCTAATATGTTTGGAGTTATTTAAAATTTATATTGAGAAAAATGTATATATTTTTAGTATTGCTGCAGACAAGCATCTATATTAGACTGTTCAATTGATTGTTTTATATCAAACAACTTTTATAATACTCTTTTTTATTGTTACAATGTTTTATAAATTTTAAAGAATATGGCAAAAAAAAAATCCAAAAGGTATTGCAGGTATGAAGGTGGTCTCTGGGAGGAGTTGGGGTACAAAAGGGAAAAAAGGATATGATGTAATTCTATTTACTTAAAATTTGTTTTTAAATGTTAACAAATTCAGACAAACTGAAATTATCTCTCTTTTCTCATCATAATGCAATAAATCTTAAATCAATAAATAAGAACCTATAATTAATATACAAAAGTATTTTGAAATGTGCAAACAGAATCGTAGTTTACACCAATCAAAGTAGTTTCAGTAAGCACCTAAACATAAATCAGTCTTTTTCCTTGGTTATATCACCCTGAAATGTGTTTGAAATGTTTTGATTGATGGTTTCTGTGTTCTGTTAAAAAAGAAAAAGAGAAAGAAAGAAAAGAGAAGAGAAGTAAAGAGAAAAAAGGACAAAAATGAAAGAAAAAAGAAAAGAAAAGAAAAAAACTTCATGAAATTTCTTCTACATTAGAACATGCAATTTGAGGTAATTTGACGTGTGTATACAAGCCACAGTCATTCATATTCAGCTCCAAATAAACTAACCTTCAACAGAAAAAATGGAGCCAAGCTGAAGGTCCCTGGGAAAGTGAGGAGTTCTCTACTTGTTGGCCCCTTAATATGTTCACATCAGATGATCAGATGACAGAAGATGCAAAGGATCCTCCTATTTATGAGGTCTAGATAAGAAATGTGTCCAGTTACTTACTGGGCATTTTAGTATGTCCTTATAACCTCAATTAGCATGCTAAATTTTCAAAAGTTGCTCCCTTTCTACTTCCAGGAATAAGTCATTTATCCCTCTGTCATATGTAGGTGTTGTCATACAAATGGACCCATTCATATGTCTACCCAACTACAGAGTCACTCTTTATCCTCAAAATGGCGTCAGAAACTACTTGAGAAATAGTGTCCAGGGATATAGAACAGTTGAGAAAGAAATATTGTACATAATATGATATAATGTAGAGCTGACAAAGCCTGATCTCAGCAATGCGTCCCCAGGAGTTTCATTATTAACAGAAGAAAGGAATGTGCATGGTGGTCTTTTGACTCTGTCTACTATTGGTAGAACTAGATTCATTACTACTAATGTGCTGTTTCTGATGTTGATTTGTGTGTGTGTATGTATATACATATGTATGTATGTGTTTATGTACACATACATAAACACTTATGTCTCATATAGCACTTTTTATTATTTTGAGATGGAGTCCCATATATCTCAGGCTGACCTTGAATTTGCACGTGTCACCTCTCAGTTACTTAAATTATAGGCATGTGCCGTCATGCCTAGCTACATGGAGTCAAGAATACTGAACACATAGCTAAGTGAGGGATTTCACCATACCTACTTACCCTTCCTTCTCTTCTTCCTTCCTTCGTTCCTTCCTTCCTTCCTTCCTTCCTTCCTTCCTTCCTTCCATCATTTCTCCCTTCCTTTTTTGTATTGATATAAATAAAAACAAGCTTGTTCACAAATTTGGCAAGTGTTCTATCACTGATCCACATTCCCAACCCTTTTGTGTTACAGTTTCTTTTTAACTCCAAGAAGTTTGTAGTTACAGCAGTAAAAGTCATTAGGAGGACACAATTGTTCATTAGTGAAAATTAAGTAGGTATTGTTGAGATTTTAAGATCCCAGAAAAATATGAACTACAATGAAACTTATTTTCTTCAATAGAATAAAACTTCTTACTTAAAATCCATGGCCCACACAATCAACTAAACATGACTCATAAGGGCTCACAGTAACTGATGCTGGAACCACAGAGCCTGCATATGTCTGCAGTTGGCCCTCTGCCCCTATGCTGTGGTTATTTCTCTCAGGAGTTTTTGTGGGACTCATAAGAGTGGGTATGGAGGACTTCTCTGACTATTTTGCCTGCATTTCAGACCATTTTCCCCTTACTCGGTTGCCTTATCCAACCTTGACATGAGGGTTTGTGCCTTGCCTTGCAGCATATTGTTATACCCTGTTCAGTTGACATCCCTGGGAGGCCTGTTCCTTATGAAGGTATGGAGGAGCAGTGAATCTGGGGAAAAGGGAAGTGGGTTAGGGGATCTGGAAGTAGTGGAGAGAGGAGAGACTCTGGTAGCAATGTATTATATGAAAGAATATTTTTTTAAATCTATAAATGCAAAAAATCTTTATATGTATCTTGGACAAATTAAAAGGTTTTCTTAATAGAAGAGAAATATGTACCAAATTATTGTCACATTACAACATTCAAAATCAGATTTAGTAAAATACTGAATAATGATATAAACAGGTAAATTTGAACAGAAATTAAAGTTTATGAAAGATCTATTAAGTTGTAAATTCTTCAATTTATTTAAAAAATGGCATTATGATCTCTCAATTCCCCAATACTTCTTTTAATTCTTTCCTTTTGAATTGAAACTGTTTGCTATAATTAATTTTTGAAAAGATCCTACATAGGTAGGATAAAAACACATACATTGTACATATTTTCAAACTGTCTTTTCAATAAGTAATTAATTTTCATAGAAGAGAATAAAAAAATTCAATGAAAGGCATTTTTTACTCTACTCCTGCTTTAATCCTTAAGGAAGTCTGGATGTTAATGTACTATCTCATTCCTTTCACAGAATACTCAGATTTTATTAAGAAAAGACATCTCCCATGCCATAAAATTGTTCACTTTTGTGTTATAATAGCTAGCCCTAAACCCTATTCAATTTCTTCTGGTGATGTGATACTATCAATTGCAAATCTCTTTTTTTTTTTCTCTTCACTTGAGGCTTACTTTTTTCTTGCCATGAATGAGTGATCATTTATGTACTCTGGCTCTAAGACTACATTAGGGGAGTATAATGCATTAGTCTGACCGATCTGAGGAAAGGGATTTCAAATACTCATAACTTCTAAATGTATAGGAAATGCTCCCTACTCATGAATGGTCCCTTCAGGAAACTTGTCTATCAAAGGATTCATGAACCCTCACTTAGTATGTGATGATTTCCTTTATCAAATGAATAAATGATAATGAAGAGAGAACAATAAATCTTTCCTGCTTCATCTCTTGTAGTCCTTCTGCTATGATCTTTTACAAATTTAGCAGCTTTATTCACACCATTCTGGAAGTTCTGCAATAATTCTTATAAGTCCAAAATTGCACAGGGGCTGCATATCTTAGAACTTTTGATTAGTCTTGAAATGGGAACTCTCAGTGTTGGATGCAAAATATTAAGAGTAAGGTTTTCACTGTCCCATAGAACATCTCTAAGTGATTGTTATATGTAGAAATATGTAGAAATCTACTTATATAAAGTCAGAGTAATAAGACATTTTAAAAATAACTCTTCTGAAAAAAAAAAATAAATAAAAAAATAAAAAAAAAAAAAAAAAAAAAAAAAAAAAAAATAACTCTTCTGTTTTCAGCTAACATCTGGATTGCCAATTTTCTAGGTTAGAATCATAAAGTATTGACTGTTTTTTTTTTTTAATGCTGCCTAATATTTCCTGAGCTTTGATGGGTCTGAAGAATTCACTGACAGCTTTCATATTTTAAACTGCTACAAATATTTTATTTCTAAATATATTCATAGGTCTTGAAGAAGTGCCAGTACAATAGCCTTAATCAGAGTTTGTCTCCCTGATGCTATTACTTGCTGTAATTCATTTTCATTCCTGCATTTCTACATTCCTTTAAAAAATCAGACATTATGTCTCATTAGGAACATAGTAAAATATTAATTTATGCTTCTGGTTGTACTGTTTCTGAGAAACTTAACTCCAAAATGGACAAGAATTAATAATAGGCTTCTCTCCATAATTACTGCCTATCTGTTCTTAGAGCAACTTTGATGATAGAAATCAAATATGTTCTCAACATGGGGTTGGCATGGAAAGGGTGGCTTGAATTTTATTTTATTTACATTTTTTTGAACCTCAGACATGGATATCAACCTAGGGAATTCAAAATGGGTATTTTAATATTCCATTATTTTAGAGGAGGAAGAAAGAAAGAAGAGATAGCATGAAGGTACTATGCCTAATCTAAAGGAAGTTGTTCTTATTCTTTCTACCAGTTGGTATTGTTATTAGAGTTGTTAGTGTCAGATACTGTGCTCTTTAGTTAAAGAAACAAGAAATAATGAAATTTCATCTCAGAGTCCCATAATAACAGAAGAGGCTTTGAGAACCCTCCCTTCTCTCTTGATTAACATCAATAAAAGTTTGCTCTACCCCCCAAAAATTTAACATGGCTACCATGGAAAGAACAATGATTACCATTGACATCCCCTCTGCACACATAACCATGTCTGTCTTCAGGTTATATCATTAGGCTTAGATATAAATATAGTGCATGGGGTACACAGTATTAAGGAATCTATGACAAGATTCAGTTGACCCATCATTGCTTATGACTGCCCTATTTCCTAATAAGTAGTCTCACCAATTGTCAGAATAGAGTGAAAAATAACTACAGGGACAAATCTCCTGGCTAGGATTAGATCTTAAAACATTTTCCCCCATCTAATATTGGACTCCTTAGAAAATGTCTTCCTTAAATTTCATTGTCTCAATAAATTGATAGTATAAGGGAAGGTCATGCATTTATCTTTAAAATATTTTCTTTACTTCTATGGCATTAAGGTATATCTGGCATGATATAGCAGTCATTAAAATTGACATATGTCAAAGACTTGATGATTTGTCTTGAAACTCATGGCACATTTCATTCATTTGAAGATCTCTAGTAGACAATAAAGATCCCTCTGTCTTAGTTGGGTTTTACTGCTGTGAAGAGACACCATTACCAAGGCATAAGGACAACATTTAATTGTGGCTGGCTTACAGGTTCAGAGGTTCAGTGCATTATCAACAAGGAAGACACATGACAGTGTCCAGGCAGGCATGGTGCAGGAGGAGCTGAGAGAAGGAGGAGCATGTTCATATTAAAGCTGCTAGGAGAAGAGTGCCTCCCAGCTAGCTAGGATGAGAGTCTCAAAGCCCATGCTCAGAGTGGCACACTTCTTCCAACATGGCCACACCTACTTCAACAAGGCCATATCTCCAAACAGTGCCACTCTCTGTGCCAAACATATTCAAACCACCACACCCTCTGAAAAAGGTAAGATAATCTTCATGTATCTCTACAGTTATATCAGTGATGTCTTTTGTGTTCATTCATGTTCTATATTAGACCCTCAAGGATATGAAAGAATGAGGAAAGCTGGTGTCAAGATGCTAATCAACATTATGGTGTTGCGCACTTATGTCCTTAGGTGAATAATAATTTTGAAACACGTCTCTTCTCAAAGAGTATTATGAGGAATACATGCTAAACATTAAAAATATGTGGTTATTATTATCAAAGGTGTTGTTATTAATATCTGTTCCTACCCTGGCAAATATAAAGACTTCTAGTCCTGTAGAAGTTGTAAGAATCAAGTTTTCTTGTCAGATGGATGGTATCAATAGGATCTTATTTTCTACTACTCTGATCTCTACAGTCCTTGTGATGCCATTAAAAGAGTCCAGATAAGACTCTTAGTATAGTGTAAAAGATGGAACAGGGTCAACTGTATCCACAAGGGCAGTGTTTTTCAAAGCTCCTGATGCTACAACCATTTAATACAGTTTCTTATGTTGCTGTAATCCCCAGCAGTGAATGATTTCATTGCTACTTCATAATTGTAGTTTTGCCACTTTTATGAATCATAATTTAAATATCTGCTATGTAGGATATCTGAGAACCACTTCTCTAGAGTTAGAACAGAGCAAGGGCCAGATCTGCTCTGCACTGGAGACAAGTTTTATGCTGTATTCTAAGGCATTTCTAGAGCAAGCAGCGTTTTCTGGAGGACTTTGTGCTGTTCAGGTGACTGGTAGGTCTATCTATTTTCATTGTCTTTTAAAGGAGTGTGCAACAATACCTTTGTTCTTCATCAGTAAACATCATGGTTTACGGCTTCTGGACTCAGGCTAGATATTACCCACTAAAGATTTATCAGGATAGTCAGGATGTCATGTCATCCTCAAGAACAGTGGTAAGACATAGGTCACATTCTTATGATTAATAATTAAAATATCCAGCAGTTACAGTTGTGTGTATGTGTGTGGGGGTATTTGTTTTTGAACATGAGGGATAGGTTCAACTCTACTGTCATTTAAGCCTGCTAATGTCTAAGGAACGACCTAACAAATGTATGTCACAGTCATTCAACTGGCCCCAGAAATTTTGAGCATTCCCTTATACTACCTAGATCAGTTATACTTCATGTCCTCCCACAGAGCACCCTACAGGGATGGAGTTCAAGAATAACATGAGGACATGGTGGAGAGGAAGCTAGATTAGAATACATTCCATGACAAGAAAAATCTATTTTCAATAAAAGAAATAGAAAAAAAAAGACATTTTAAAAAGAGTAGGAAGCACTTTGGGCATAAGACTTTTGCATTGTCAGCAGGAAGGCAGTACCCTAATACCTTACCTTAAAATTCATTAATTTAAATGAGGAAAGCATTTAATTAATTTACTTATTTAAGCAATTATAAAGAGATTACTGTGGTATTCTTGTTCTTTTCCAGTGGGTAAATTGAGTAAAAAATAACTATTTACTGAAAGTGTACTCATTATCTTGTTTGTTATGCACAATCTCATTTAAACTTCTAATTGCTGAAATTCTTAATCATCTCATTTAATCTTTGTTTGTCTAAATATCCTTCTAAATATCTGCTTAAATGTTAACTTTAACTTCTTGCCTTCCTTTCACCCAAGTAAAACTTTCCATTTCCAGCCTACATTCCCCAACATTTTTTTTTTAATTTTTATATTTTCGTTTATATGTCTAGTAGTCCTTGCCCAAACTCCAGAGACCAAGGGTTACCAGGAGTAAAATGATTTGTTGAAGCCAGAAAATGCAAGCAACAGATCCTAGCTAAAGCTCCTACAATCTCAGCAGAAAGTCTAAAGGCTATTTTTAATAAATTTGAGGGAAGAAAATCACTGTAATCTACATACATGGGCCAGGATAAAAAGGAGCCACAGGATTATGCAAGTGAAGAGGTAACTTTAAGATAGAAAGACAGTTCTTGAAATGCAGTAACTGACTCTGAGGAGACTGGAATTAGGGGGCCAGAAAGTTGGTATAATACCAGTTCTGGGGGGCTGGGCAGTATGTAGCTGTGATGGAATTTAAATCCGTGCTTCAATATAGACTTTGTTGGGGTTTGTTCACAAGCATCTGTTAACTGGCTAGCTATTTTATCACTTCCTCATTGCACTTTTATACTTCTGTAATTTAGGTATTCAGATGTTTTTCTTGCATTACCACAATCTTATATATTACATGCTTCACTGATTTTTTCGTTGATTTCTGCTAGTAGAATGTAAACCCCTCAGATGAAGGCAACTTTTATTTATTTTTGAAGATTTAATACATAGATACAATGCATCATGGTCATACCCAATGCCCCTCCCCCATCTGGTTCCCAAATCTACTTTTCCTCAATATTTCTCCCATCCTCCTGTTAACCTCAGGTCTTTCTCACTTTTAACAACACACTAAGTCCAACTGATATTTCCTACATGTATACATGGGTATTTGTAGGGGAGAGAGTTTTCCACGGGGAAATGGGAAATCAACAGTTATTATCACTGACAAAGAAAAGCGACACTTCATCCTTCAGCAGCCATTACCTGCCCTTTTTTTCCCCTGCTATGTTTGTGTCATCAGGGACCATACTTCCCTCGATGCTAGAACTTTGACTCTGGTGATTTTATAGGTGTCTTGTTCAGATAACCACAGTTGCACCAAGCTAAGTTTATAAAAGCTGTCATTCCCAGAGGCCAGCCTCTCACTTTTCTCCTGATCTTCTGGTTCTCCCATTCTTTTCAAGTCCTCCTCTTCTTTGTTCTCCAAGCATTGCGTGTGGGCGTGGGATGACATGGATATTTAATCTATCAGTGAGAACTCACAGTTGCTTATTCCTAGCATTGTGAGCAGTTATGAGTCTCTGCACTAACCAACACTCTGTGCAAAAGAAGCTTCTTAGGCCAGGGTAGAGCAAAGAGCAAGTCTGTGGTATAAGCATACATATTTAGAAAGGAGGTGAACACTGAAATCTTTTAGAAAATATAAATAAGTTGTCCCCTGGAGCCCCTGGCTTCCTTTGCCATGGTTTTTGATTATGTCTATAATACCAGGAATGAATTCTCTCCTGTGGAGCAGGCCTTAGATCCACTCAAGAGAACAGTTGATTGCCCCTATTAATAATCTTGCCACTGTGGCAAGCGGGTACATCCTTCCTGGTAGGTCATTATTGCAGCATGCAGGGAGCAGCACTGAATAACACCATAGATGTAATTTCTTCCCGTGGAGCCTGCATTGCACTTTCCAGCCTCCGTGAAAGCTCATTAGTGGGGAGTTTCCTGGTCCGTTTAAGATTGATCTCTCTATGTCCTATACCAAAGTGTGTGGTGCCTCCAGCAATAGGGATTAATTATCTAATTATGATCATAACTTTTGGTTAAACAAAAGCACTGCTAATAGCCTGTCTTCTTCAGGTGTCTTTTGGGCCTCCCAGACCAATAATTCACAGGGTGGTTACCTGTACCTAAAATTGGAGTTTTATTCAATAATCCATGTCTTCTGGAAATAGCATGATTTTCCTGTATTAGTTAATCATCAGAGTTACCAAAATGCTTTACTATCCCATTAAGAAATGGCAACAAAGCAACATGCTTATTATTTTGATAAAACAAGCCCAAATTTGAATTCTTCACATCTCTTCCCATGTTCTTTGTCGATAGTTTTTGGTTACTTGCCTGTCTGTTGTCTGTCTGTTGTATAAGCATAATCTGTCTTTCCCTGCAGCCTAGGGTTTTATGTCTGGATCTGTGCCTATACCTAACAACAGCTTTGCTGTGAATTTATTAAATAACACAGGGAAGGAACAAGGGATGCTTTATAGAGACTGTAACAGAGCTTTACTAGGGCAGAATCACTTTACTGACTCCATCCTACCCAGAATAGCATTTAAAGCTGCTAACAGATGCTATCAACCTATATCACCATGTTACCTCCAACATTTATGAGATATTGTTTTAAGCTTGCTTTCAACTTGTTAGCTGTTTTGAGAAAATGATTTCCATTACACATATACATTACTCTGAATTAGGGACATGGAAGGGTACATAAATTATGATTGAAGCTAAGCATTTAACTTAAGTCACAAAATCAGAAGGGAAATTCAAGACATGGTAAGGTTAGCTACATTCTTCTCTTAAAGACAGGTTAATAGGCATGTTATTAACTAGGATGTAAAGTCTAGTAAAAATTAACTTTGGGGTCAAGATATATATGTAGAAAAATGTTTCATTGCATTAATCCATATAAGATGCCTCTGTTCAACCTCATTGTTCTTATTGTTTATGATTTAATTAACTTACAAACATGAAATTTTTATAAGGATTGTACATACATCCTTAGTTCTGTTTAACCATTCTCTGCCCTCATTAATCCAACCTTCTTGTCTCCTTCCCTGCTTAAATCTTTAATTTGAAGCATTCCTTTACACATGTTTTTTTTCTTATCACATGCATAGCATTTTATTTTGCTTTTATTTGGGTTGCAAGAAAATTTGTTCCCTGTAGCTTTTTCCTACATAATTTATTTGACAAATGCATCTCCTCTCCACTTGATTGCCCTTCTTTATCACTCTAATGCATGATCACACATATGTATGAACCCACATATATACACCTCTGTCACTACACTATCTGTAACTCCATTTCAAGTTCAACATCTTCTCTAATGCCCTACTTCTTGTTAAGTATACTGCCGCTGTTCTACTAAGAGTTTCCTGATTTCAATATCTACTCGAGACTAAACACATAAAACTCTAGTGGTAAAGCTAGCATTCACATCATTCACATATGAGAAAGAGCACTGTGTTTTTCTTTTGGGTCTGGGGTAACTTTACTAAGTAGAATTTTTCTTTATCTATTTACTCTCTAATTTCATGACTTAATTTCTCTTAAAAGCTTAATATTTTCCTGTGCTTGTATGTACCACATATTCATTATCCATTTTTTTTTAGTTGATGGACATCTAAGTTGAACCATTTTCTAGGTACTTTGAATAGAACAGCAATGAACATTGATATGTAAGCATCCTTGAAGTAAGATATAAACTCCTCAATGACTATGCCAAGGAAAAGTATACGTAGAGTGTATTGTAAATTTTTTCTAGTTTCTTTTGAGTATCTTTCCAACTGATTTCCACAGTGGCTGAACTAGTTTACATTATCACCAATGTTTTATATGGATTCCCCTTTTGCCTCATTCACAACAGTTATGCCATGTGAATTCTTGCCAAGCGCCATTCTGACTAATATTAGATATTTTAGAACAGATATCTACATTTTATTGGTAGCTCAGTATATTAAACCTTTTTCATAGTGTTTAGTGGATATTTGTGTTTCTTATTGTGAGAAATTTGTGTTCAGATTCATAACCCATTTTTAATTGTTTTATTTGTTTTCTTGAAGTTTAGGGTTATCTGTATACTTGTTTGTTTTTGAGATTTTTTTTAATATTACAGGTTCAATTCTTCTGTCAGATGTATAGCTGGCAAAGTTCTGCTCCCATTCTATTGGTTGACTCCTCGCTAGAGTCACATTTTATTTACTGTACAGAAGCATTTTAGCTTCCTGAGCTCCCATTTGTTTTTCTTATTTTCTGAATTACCAGTCCCTAATTAAGAAAGAATTGCCTTGTTCCTGGAAGTCCAAGTCTGCCCCTTTCTTTTTTTCCTCCAGCAGCTTTAAAACTTTTTAATTGAAATTAAAATATAATTATATTGAGGCTCCAGGGAGTCTATGAGGATGACTCCAGCTGTTATTCCAAAAAGTAGGGTATATGTAGAATGAAGTGGCCACCTCCTATAGCCAGGCAGAACTCCCATTAGATGAATAAGAAAACAAACCCACCCACAAAACCTTTGACCCAATATTTGTTCTGCCTATCAAAAGTACAAGTGAATACCAGCCTCTATCCATGGAGATCTGCTGGGTTCTGGCCTGGCTGGAGCAGTTAAGGTGTTGTGCTCTCTGAAGAGGAGAAGGAAGTCAAATGGAGGCAGCCTGTGTTGCCTACACTTTTCTGGAGCAGGATGCTGCACTGAGCAATTGGGAGAGGGGAGTCACTCTTCAGAGGCCACACTGCACCAATCTGGAAGTAAATGCAGTAAGGTCCAGCAGTTTCCAGTAGAGAAAGCTTAGGGGAAGAATTCTTTTCCCAAGAGTGTTAGAGCTCTTATGTGACAGAGGCTCCCAAATGATCTTTGGTGAAACAATTCCCGCACCTTTATTCTTTGTGGACAGGGTCTTACATACATATTGGAGTAGATTACAGTTTAAGATCAGATGCTTTCTTTTGTTTGGTCTAAGATGCTAGGGATGCCTCATCTGCATGTAGAGGGGCTTCAGAGCATTGCCCCTAAGTGACTGATTGCAATGGTCCTCTCAATGGGGTGCTGTGGACATGTGACAGGGACCTGGTCAGGAGTAAGTGAAAAGCCTATTGTCCTCAGACCTGAGAGTACTGGGATTTCTGAACCCACTCAACCTTACCAAGTTTCCAGGCATAGTCCACTGCCCCATATGCAAGGACAAAGATGAAGCAATAGATTGAAGGAATAGCAAACCAATGACTGGCCCGACTTGAGATCCACCCTATGGGCAAGATATGGCCCTGATACTGCTAATGATAGTCTGCTATGCTTGGAGGACCCTAGCATAACTGTCTTCTGAGAGCCTCCCCTTAGCAACTGACCAAAACAGATGCAACGACCCTTTGCCAAACGTACAGAGCTTGGGACATTGTGTGGAAGAGTTAGGAAAAGGATTGAGGGAACTAAACGAGACAGGGACTCCATAAAATGACCAACAGAATCAACTAACCTCAACCTTTAAGGCTCACAGAGACTGAACCACCAACCAAAGAACATTCACAGACTGGACCTAGGCCTCCATGTACATATGTAGTAGATATGCAACATGGTCTTCATGTAGGTCCACTAACAATTGGAGTTGGAACTGTCTCTGACTCTGATGGCCATCCATTGGATCCCCTTCCCCTAAATTGATTGCCTGGTTGAGCATCAGTGGCAGAGGGTGTGCTTATTCCTGTGACTGGATGTCTCAAGGTGAGGTGGTATCTGAGTGGGTAGCACCCACTTAGAGAGTGGACTCTCTAAGAAGAAAATGAGGGAAGGGATTTATGAGGATGGGACTAAGAAGAAAGAGGGATGGGGGAGCTGTTATGTGAATGTAAAGTGAATAAATTATTGAAAAAATGCATAATTATATCATTTCCTACTCTCCTTTTCCTCCACCCTGCGTTTCATATGTACCTTACACTTGTTCTCCATTAAATTCCTGGCCTGTATTTTTAAAGTTTTTGTTATATATATACATATATTCATAATGCTAAATATATAAACATAACCTGTTGAATCCATATTATTTGTATGCATATAAATCCTGGGCTATAATGTCTTGGTTTGGAGATCATAGTGTAATACATGGCAGAAAGATGTTAAAAGATTTGAGAGCAGGAAGATTAGCTTTGAAATTTCACCTACTAGAAATTCCAGAGTAGCTATACCCATGAATTATCATGAACACAGCTGCTTATATAAGACAACACAGACACTAAGTAAAATCTCAAGAGGCCTCAACCCTAGACAAAGAAATACAAGCAACAAAACCTACAGAGAACTAAAAGCCAGAGTATTAGTCTTCTCTGGGGAGATCCCAGAAAACTGGTAATCCTCTAGCAATTTTACAGGATCCTGTCTAATGTTAAGGTCCTTGATTCCTTTGCCATTGAGTTTTGTTCAGGGTGGAATGTAAGGTTCTACCTTCATATTTTTCTTTTTTTACATGATGAAGCACAGGATTCCCAGTACCATATGCCAAAGATTCTGTCTTTCCTCTAGTGTGTTTTCAACATCATTGTAAATATCATTTAACTATGACTATATGGACTAATATGTCAGTATTTGGTTCTATGTCATTGATCTATATGTCTATTTTCTGCTAATATTATGCTGTTTCTGCCTACTAGTGCTCTATAGAAGAGCTTGAAATCAGGTGTGCTGATATATATATATATATATATATATATATATATATATATATATATATCCCAAAGGTCCCTTTTTGCTCAAAATGTCTTTAGCTGTACTACATCTTTTTCTTAGTAGTTTAATATTTGATACCTAGGATGGTATCCAAAATAATTGTGTATAAATACTTATGACATGAACATATTTTTCAGGTTGAAAAAAATTGAATTGGTGATATCTAAATGTAAGTGGAAGACATATATATATATATATATGTATGTGTATGTTTATGTATATCAGATGCATAGTTTGAATGAGTAGAACTGATAAAGATAATATCATAAGAAATGATCATATAAGTGAATAGCTTTTAAACTTGTACTGTTTGAGCCTCTCTGCATTTAGAAATTATATAAGATTCATCAATGCATTTATTTTATTTATGTGGTAATGTATATGCCAGTATTTATTTTAATCAATTTTAAATTGAGAAATTTTGGAAATATAATCAATTGATTATAATGGATATTGCATAGTATACATCATATTGTACAAAAGCTATTATTTTTTTCTTTATACAGAGGTGTTTTAATGTCTGTCCTAATAGAAGATAGTTGAACTCTCATATCATCCTTGTTCCAGCTGTTATGATTTCAGGAACTTCTGTACCTTTTGGAAAATGTTATCTGTTCACTTAGATAAAATGGAAGTGAAGGAAAAGGATGTCTTATTGTACTTATAAGAATGGCCTTGCTCTGTGGTGCTCTAAATCCCTTAACCATATGTAATTATCTCTGACTTTAAGCAGTGAATGAGTCTCAATATATTTGTTTTAACATTCTAACTTTGCTTCTCCTTTCTGAGAAGTTAACAGTTTCATAAAATTTTCATTGTACCTCTCAAAGTGACAAATTGATCGTGTAGAAAATTATACTCAATTCAGACATGAATGGGACATCCATATTCCCTCTCTGAAACAACAGGAGACATCATTGGAGAGTGAGAAATGCTTGTAAGACCCATCGAGTGGGGAGATGTGCATGCAAAGGGATGCCTTCTCTATATGCTAAAGTCTACTACACAAATGAACTCACTGTAGTTGTGGGAAGATTCGGCCCATCAAAATGAGGAGGCCACAACTGTCAGCTAATAGATGGCTAAGTGAAAGGTCTCACTTGTTATGATGATTTAGCCATCAGTGAGTTCCCTTCCCACCAGTAAATAACCCTCTGTCCCTGGCTATGAAAGTTCCTCTAATTAAATTCAGTGAGTCACACACAAAAAGACACAAAAGTAGGAGGGGAAGAAGAGGGGTTCAGTGGGAGAGTGAAGAGGATAAGAGGGGATAATGGTAGGTGAAAATGACTAAAATGTATTATATACATGTAACAAACTGTCAAAGAATAAAAATACCTGACAGAATAAAAATTATATAAAATTCAGATTTCTATCTAGAATTGTTTTTTTCTGGAAATGTCACTCCTTTCTCTTCCAACTCCTCTGTGGCCATATGCATTCTTGACCTTAGTCTTGACTTTCCCACCTCATTCTTTTCTGACATTTTGTGAGTGAAAGAAAATGATTCACAGGACCAAAGGAAGAAACTTTAAAGACTGTAAACTAGATTCTCAGCATGGAATCCAGTGTGCACAGCACCCTTGTGCATATTTTGTTACTCTAGCAGCATTTTAATAGTTTGTTCTACCTGTGGAATCAGTCCTGTTGTGGGAAGGTAGACTAGAAACTGAAGTGTTATTAACCATGAAATGAAACCTCATATTCGGATATTTCCTTCTGGTTTTTGGTGGATAGAATACTATGTGCACTTAGATGTCTGACACTCTAATAGTTTCTTGGGAAAGCATCCTTTTATGTCCTAGGTCTTAACTTGAGCAAATAGAATAAACATAGCATAGAAAAAAAACAGAGATATATTTATGGAGGCTGATCTTACAGTTCAAAAGCATACTCTTGAATACAAGTGTAGAAAACACACTTTTCTCTTAAAGGGTAACTTTGGCTTGTAATGGAGATTTGGCCTATAGGGATTAGGCTACTGAACTCTACAAACTTTCTCAGTGTTAAGGTACTATTTCTCAGGTTGTGTTTTTCTGCATATCAAATGGAACTGCTTGTGGGAGGAGAGTCCTTACACTTAAAATGATGAGAAGTTTGACCCAGGTTTTTGTAGGTTTTGCAAATTTTAGAAAGTTTCCTTTAAAGGTGTAAGGTAGAAATAATTGAGTAATATGTTACTTAATATGAAGTGAAAACAGCTTATGTTTTCTGGGAATGTGCATGCAGGAATCAGCCACCCTGTGCTAGGACTCCGTGCTGGAGACTTCTTGTTGTATTACTTGCACTTATATTGCAATTGGGTTAGTTCCCTATGCTGAGATAGTATCACACTGTGCAGCATAGTCTAGTCTTGAGCTCATGATCTCCTGAATCCACCTTCTGAATACTGGGATCATAGAGCTTGCCTGTCATGAACAGGCTCCATTAGGAATTTTGTCTATTCTTATTCTGGCTTAGTGGGTATGGGTCATTTTCTGAGAAAAAAGAGGACATCTGGGAACAGGGGATATAGCTCATGGTAGGTTATTTTCCCAGTCTGTGTTAAGATCTTGTCTTTGGTACAATGAGATAGAGGTGGTTCAGAAACAGGGAAATGATGAGAGATAGAGAGAGGGAGAAAGAAGAAGAAGAAGAAGAAGAAGAAGAAGAAGAAGAAGAAGAAGAAGAAGAAGAAGGAGG
>NW_022196896.1:1249936-1261599 GCF_008632895.1 Mastomys coucha
AGAGAGAGAGAGAGAGAGAGGAGACAGAGAGAGAGAGAGGAGACAGAGAGAGTGGGAGGGAGAGCTTTATATAGAGTACTATTCAACCACTTAGTTGCTTATTCATTGCTGCCTTTCAGTAGTATTTTAGGCCTGGAAAGACTAAAGTGAAAGGGATATGGCTTCTGCCACTGACGAGAACATTAGGTGAGAGAGAAACAAGGAAGGGAATGGAAGCATAAATGTGATGACTGCAACAATAGAAGCAGAGTGTAGAAGTTAATGAAAACTGTAGGTGGAAAAAACAAAGTAGACATTCTGAATAGGAATAGGAAATATTTGGCTTGGACTTTGAAGCATTCATAAGATTTTTGTAGGTGAGAAAGGAACACTTGGGTATGCCAGGAAAAGATATTTTGGGTTAAAAATGATAATAGCACACATTACCAAGATAGTCAAGAAAAATAGACCTTGTAATGTTAAACCAAGGAGGTTAGTATCTTGTATTACCATAAACACAAAAACCTAAAATAATTAAATGTTTTTTACATGTTTATCGAAGCCATTAAGATGTCACATAATCATGATTTTCATACTTTTATGGTATGAAACATTCATAATGCCTTTCCTGGTAAGAAAGCATAAATGTGGATAAAGAGAGTTGGGAACTCACTGGATTTCTACCCATTTGATAATATCAATCAGCAAGAATATTGTGCCAGGAGAGACAACATATTAAAATTATGTTCCATGGTTAAGAGATACTTAGGAATAGCCTTGACATAAATTTTCAATCATTACTGTTATATTTATTCTTGTTTGAGGCCAAATTACACACACACACGCAAACACACACATATTTATTTATTTATTTATTTATTTATTTATATTCATATGTATACACACACATGTGTGTGTGTGTGTGTGTGTGTGTGTGCTGGTGTGTGTGTATGTATGTGCTCTGTTATCACAGAAGGCAGAAGATCAGATCCATCTCGCCTTTTATTTCCTAATTCTCCATTGTATATCCTTTGCAATTGTCCTGTTATTATTCATCTTATTCCTTTTCTTCCTTCCTTTACACAAACATTAATTTATTTATGAATTCAAAACAGCACCATCCAACTTATATTAATTTGCTAGGAACCACCATCAAAACTAACCAAATTGGACGTAGTTTCTTCTTTCCTCTAACTGGTTTCAACTGGAAACCAGAAAAAGTGCTGAGAGATTCACCTATGCTGGATCACAATTATCCAAGTTGAAAAAAACAAAAACAAAAACGAAAACAAAAAGACTTCAACAGTCTTGTTAGGTAGAAAAATAACAACAATAAACAAAATGCAAAGTTGACAAAGATAGTAATTCTCTAGGGAAACAGGGAAGTCAGGAAAAACCTGAAGAGCATGAAGATGTCTGATCTCTGACCTCCTTGAACCGAGCATCCCATTCTTTCCAGCTGCTGTTTATTATTTGTGTTGTTTAGCTACCAACTTCCCTAAATTCTTACAATGCTCTAATCAGGGTTGGGACTACAAACTTGACATTGGCTTAGAAATACAATACAATTTTGATATCAGATTTCTACACATTATTCTAAAATAGATACATAGCAACATTAAAACGTCCCTGGAATCACTATGGAAATTTACTTTAATAGTTACTATAGCAACCAACTCTAAACTTTCACAAAATATATGCTCTTAAATGTCTTGAGAATGTATGAATGCAATGTGATCTGTGCTGAAAGATTCTTTGTTTCTCTGCTCAGCATCTCATTTTTTGCAAGTAGCACCAATTATTTATTAAAAATAACTAGGTAGTAGAGGGCAATTCCAAGCATTTTGCTGATTGTATTTCGAATTTAAACTTATTTCCGATCAGTGCTCTCAATCTTATTACTGTCGAATTATTTTTCTTAATATATCCAAACAATTAGTCACTCAATTATATTCTCAATACAGGGCCAGGGGGAAGGTTGTCATGTCAATAATACAGAATAATTTTAAAAAGAAAATTTCTACAAGGAGCTCATACCTGCAGGCTTGGCCAGCATAAAATGAGGTTTTTGGCATGGAAAACAATGGAGAAGCACAATGGACTTCGACTCATGCAGGTGTAGAGCAGCAATTGGAAGAATAGAGGAAATGTGAGGGTTCTGCTATCTTGTCCCTTATTGATATCAATGCTTTTGTCTAAAAAAACCCCACATTTTTATATATCTTTTGTTAAAATGCAGCTTTAATGATCTCTAATGACTTTTAAAACCACAGAAAACAATGAGTTGAGAATGCTCATTATCTCCTAAAATTAATACAGCTATGGACATATATTTATACCTATTGACTGGGACAAAGAATGCAAAATATTTTTTATGTAAAGAACCATCAGAATTTAGGCATAAATACTAATTTAAAAATCTCAATTTGTATGTTTATACCTCAGACTTGTTTCTTTACATTTTATGTCTTAACGGTAGGAGACACTTGTCAAGTTTATAAAACTTCACTTCCAATGGCTAGTATACTAAGTTTTAGCTTCTGACCAAGATGAAGGATGGTCTCCAGAGTGTCTAAGAAAGGATTGCAGGGTAGATCATGGACATAGTGTTTACAGTCTCTCTGTCTTGGACTTTTCTCAGTTGCAGCAGCCACTCCTCTGCCAGCATGGTGGCTTTCTCCCTTCCTGCTCCTTCCTTCCTCAGTCTCTTGACCAGGAATCCTAAAGTCCTGCCTCTGTCTCCCTGCCCAGACATTGGCAACCAGCAACAATACTTACCAATCAAGATGAAGTAGAGGCAGGGTCCCTCAGCACCTTATATGCAGATATGCAGATTCCTATGTAATTTGGGGGACCAAATTAACATAAGTAGCTTTAAACCAAATGCACAAGGCATATTTTCTCCCCAAATACTGAAGGAATGCTTCCTCTCATAGTGATTCCAGGGATATTTTAATGTTGCTATGTATCTATCTTAGAATAATGTGTAGAAATCTGATATCAAAATTGTATTGTATTTCTAAGCCGATGTCAAGTTTGTAAACCCAACCCTGATTAGAGCATTGTAAGAATTTAGGGAAGTTGGTAGCTAAACAACACAAATAATAAACAGCAGCTGGAAAGAATGGGATGCTCGGTTCAAGGAGGTCAGTGATCAGACATCTTCATGATCTCCAGGGTTTTCCTGATTTTCCTGTTTCCCTAGAGAATTACTATCTTTGTCAACTTTGCATTTTGTTTATTGTTGTTATTTTTCTACCTGACTATTGAAGTCTTTTTGTTTTTGTTTTTGCTTTTTTCAACTTGGATAATTGTGGTCCAGCACAGGTAAATCTCTCATTCACCTTCATTACTAATATTGCTCGTCTCTGAAACTTCTTGAGATAGATATCCATAGCTTTGGTATCTATCAGTACTACTGTTTTCCAAGCTTCTGTTAGGGTGGCCCATTAAGCTTCACCCAAAGTCCTTCACACAACACCAAAAACACATGGCCAGGTTTGTCACAGCGATAATGCATTGTTTGGTACTAACTTCTGTATTAGTTAATTTCCTGTTTTGTACAAAAGCACCATGATATATGCAGTGTATTTATTTGGGCTTATATTTCCAGAGGGGGAAAACACAGGGAATCATGGCCTCTGGTAGGCGTAGCAGCTGGATCAGTTGAGAGATCACTTTTCAAAACAAAATCAGAAAGCACAGAGGGCAAATACATTTTCAGACTCAAAGTCTATCCTCAGTGGCTCATTTATCCATTGAAACACACCTACCTTCCATACCTAACTAAAAAGGACCACAAACTGAGAACCCAGTATTCAAACAGCTGAGCCTTTGAAGGACACTCTGATTCAATGTAAGACATGTGTATGTGCATGGGTGCACTTGCGCACATCTACACACACACACACACACCACACACACCACACACACACACACACACACAAACACGGAGGAATGTTTATGGGAAGACCTATACTCACAACAAAAGAAAGGTATATGACAGGAGACTCCCAAGGGCTCACTGTGTTGAAAGATGCATATCTACTCTATCCCAAACATTTACTGGAACATTCTTGGATCTCGAGTTCAGGGTACAACCATACTGCTACACTACATTTGTACTTCACAGGAAAATGTCTGGAAGATGTCTAGGCTCCCAGTAGGATTGGTTGTAAACACAAAAATAAAAGCTGTTGTGGTTTGAATGAGGATGGCTCCCATCTGCTCACATGTTTGAGTACTTGGTCTGGTGTTGGTGGAACCATTTGAGAGGGATTGTGATCATGGACTTGTTGGAGGAAGTATGTTACTCAGTGTGGGCTTTTAGGTTTAAAAAATTTTGCACCATTCCCAGCATTCCTCTCTCTCTCTCTCTCTCTCTCTCTCTCTCTCTCTCTCTCTCTCTCTCTCTCTCTCTCTCTCTCTCTCTCTCTCTTGCTCTCTCTCTCGCTCTCTACCTAGTGTTTATTGTTCAGTATATGAGTACTCATCTTGTTCTCGCATTCTGCCACAGGGATTTTAAATCTCTGAAACCACAAACCAAATACAACCCTTTCTTTTATAGGTTGTCTTGGTCAAAGTGTTTTATCATAGAAATAGAAAAGTAAGAGAGTTGCTTATGTTTGTGGATTTCAAAACTCTTCACATTTAACAATCAACATATCTCCTGATCCTTCTTCCTTTTGTGGGATTAAAATGAGTTACGTCTGTGAGCAAGGGTACCCCCAAATGGGCTGATTGTCTTCTAAATCAAATTCTATGGGATAGGCCCTGACTTGGCCACTGTTCTATTGTTGTGAAGAGAAAAAATAACCAAGACATTTTATAAAATAAAGCATTTAAGTTGAGGTTAACAGTTCCACAGTGTTATACCATAATCATAGTGGCAGTGAACACTGCAGGAGAAAGGAAGGCATAGTGCTGCAAAATAGTCAGGACTTTCCATTTGAACCACAGGAACAAGACACAGAGAATAAATAACTGGGAATGACATGGATTTTTGAAACCTTCAAGCCCACTGATATATCACCTTCAGTGAGGCCATGCCCACTAATCCTTTCAAAAGAATTTAAACAACTGTGGAACAAATACCAAACATATAAGCATATGACAGTCATTATCATTCAAATTACCATAGGCAATCTAGACATCAGATTATCAAGTGCTTGGAGAAGATCTGTGATTAAGATCCAGTACAAGCTTGAATATGGTGGTGTCTTTTGCTTATTTAGAATTCTGAGTAGATGTGGGTAGAAAAAGGTAATTAAATATTAAAGTAACTTGTATGGGTCAGTATTTATGTATATAAATGATTGAATTTTAATAATCAGAATACGGTTAAAATTATTGTTTCAAGTATATGAGGCAGTGCACTAATCTCTACAAAGTTTTTGGAGAATGAGTAAGTGCACATATTCTACTAAGACATCTTCTGAGGGTAGGTATAAAAGTTCTGTGATTCATTGGAACATGAAAGTTGAAATGCATACTTCATAAAATGTCATTTTCTTGCCACTAGTACAACTATTGTTGAACTGAGTTGAATCATTGGTCTGATACCGATATAACTTTTTATTGTCTTTAATTTTCAATAATAGATATAAGTTAAGCATTGGATATAAGCCATTTACAACAAGTTATAAAAACATGTACAGGTTTTAAAAAGTCATCACCAAGAAAATATTAATTGCTAGAAGCAATGTATTTGTTTTTATTACATCAGATAAATATGAAAGAAAATGCTAATGAGAATAGAGTTTCTTTTCAATACCTTGACAGTTCCAACTGCTTTTTTGTATTGATATTAATTTACCACAAAATTGAAAATAATTGCTAAAATTGAATTTAAATTATCTAAAAGGTTTTCACTTAACATTAGCAAGTCAAAAGAATTCTAAAATTAAAGTTGAGTGGGAAAAAAACTACATTTACATAGGATACACCAAATTGGAAAGAAAATGCCTTAAAACACCCTTTTTTTAACTTGATATTATCTTCTCTCACTTTGCTAAAATTTGGCTAAATATACATTTTGTCAAAAAATGTGGAACATACATTAAATAATAAACTAAAAATTAGGTGAAAACTAATTCTGATTACAAGTAAATATTTGTTTATTCAGAAGAACCAAAAATATTCTGTTGAGGTTCTTTAAGAAGGAAATTTTGAGGGACAGATACTATGACTTCACTGACACACATGATTGACATTGTTTTTATCTTTTTTTCTCATAGTTTAGATAGCCAGGCATTCATCTTGATGTACTGTTATTACTGCTTTACATATTGTGCCTCTACATTTTGAGTTGGGAATCTCACTATTTCCCCAAGCTAGTCTTGAGCATATTCATAGCACTTGCTGTCACAGACTTGTGATTGTCCTGTTTCAATCTCCAGAGCAGAGACGAGTATAGGCCTATGCCACATGTGACAAAATCTGGTCCTTTTACTGTGTTATTCTAACCGTCTCCCACTGCCTTGAACGAATCCACATTTATCATGTCTGAGTTCCAGTTTAGAGTCCCAATGAATGTTGATGATTCATGTTGTTAGATTCCAAACTATCACTCACTTGCTCTGAGCAACTGGCTTACATACACTCTTCTTTAAATTTAAAAGTAAAGTACAAAGAAAAAGTGGGGATAGTGCATATTTGGAATATTTGCTATCTTGTGTCCCTGCATGAATGTAATTGGCAACATGTTGTCTATGCTTTGTCTGTTGAAACTTCTTGTTCATTTGTTCTCCTAATCCTTATTATCCTAACTGACAATAATCTTTGCACATTCATCCATTTTCTGAGGAAGAAAAAAATATCCCTCTAGGGTTGCTACATATGTACTCAGTGGGAAATTGATAATTAGCATGTGTCGATAGATTTATTATGCAGCTTTTTCCAATGTTTGGGTTAAATTAAATCACTAAAGAGAGAATTACATGATTATTGTTTATTCATGGATTTAAGGGGATATTGGGTTTCTGTAATTTTATGACTCTATAATATGGTACAAGAAACCCAGAAATGCCCACGTCTTCTGCTCACGACAGAAATTTCACTGCTAAAAGTCTCCTGGTGTTTAGACCTCCCATATTTCTCATGTTAGTTCCCAGATGTCCGTTCTTTTTTAAAATGGTGTGTGTGAATGTATGTATGCATATTTGTATGAGTATGTATGTGTGTATATGTATCTGTAAACTTGTGTATGTATGCATGTGTTTTTATGCATGCAGTTGAGAATAGGTGTTGGGGGCAACAAAGACATATCTACAGTAGCACCGTCTTTGAAAGGAAGAAGTCAAAAAATTAGGAAAGATGATGACTCTGATGTTGCAGAAGCTCATAAATTTATCATATATCCAATTAGTTTCACTACCTTGAGCTGATCCCATTCATCCTTTGCTGAAATTAAACATAACAATCCCTTGCTAGGAAAGATTTTCATGACCACCTAGTCTTTCATCAGCTCGCTCTAGAGCTCTACAGCTCTAGTTGGCTCTACAACTTTTCTTTTCATAAATAAATATCCTATAATGCAGCTCATTCCTTGGTGATGTTCTCATAGTGATTCGAGATCTAAAGTTTTATTCCCCTTACAAATAGATCTGTAATACTTTCTAGAAAATATTTATTTTATTAATAAAATAATCACCCTCATACTAGATTTTATATAAGAATCTATCTTCTCACTGTTTCAATAGAGTTGGTTCTATGTTTCCATTTTTAATTAATATATAGCATACCTGTTATGACTAAAGTGTATGTTCAAGTTATTGCTAGACTCCCTGATTTCATATGCCTGGAAAAACATCAGAGGACAAAAGAACCATTATTTGATAAATCAAATAATTTGCCTTCCATGTCTTTCTTTCTCATCCTCTACCCTTTTATCATTGGTTCTATACATCCCCAATCATAGCCAAGATAACAAAATCAATATTCATATACTAAAATTATTTAATAAATTACATGTGTTATTTTAGTCCTTAAATACTTATTTTAAGAAGCAATGGAGGAAATATGAGAGACATACAGAGGGTCAGAAAATTGAATAAAAATATGTAGCAGGGGGGATGAGGAACTGGGGATAGCCACTGGAGGGTCCCAGACACCATGGAAACATGAGGCTCCCAGGACCCAATGGGGATGATTTCTAGCTGAAATGCACAGAGAAGTGGGAGATCGAACCTGTTGAGACTACCTCCAGTAGATAGGCATGACCCATGGTCGAGGAATGCGGCCACCCACCCATCTCAAAGTTTTTAAGACAGAAATATTCCTGACGAAAGGAAGAACAAGGACAAAAAAATAGAACAGAGACTGAAGGAGAGGCCAACCAGGGATCCATCATGTCTGCAGACACCAAACCCAATACTGTTGCCTTGGTCAAGTGGCACTTTCTGACAGGAACCTAGTGGCGGTTCTTTGGAGGTTAGGCCAGCAACTGACCAATGCAGATGTGTACATTTGGAGCCAATCTTCAGGGAATCTGGTGGGGGAGCTAGCAGAAGGACTGGAGGAGCAGAGGGGGACTGTAACCCCACTGGAAGAATAACATAGGCTGGCCTGACCACCCAGTTTTCCTAGTCTAGACCACCAACCAAGGAATGTCCCTAGAGGGATCCATGGTTCCAGATACATATGTAGCAGAGGATGGCCTTACCTGATAGCAATGGAAGGGAAGGCCCTTGGTCCCAGGGAGGTTTGATGCCCCAGAGTAGGGGGATGCTAGAGTAGTGTGGCAGGAGAGTGTGAGTGGGTGGGGGAGCACCCTAATATAGGCAAAGGTGAGGGGGGAGGGCAGATATGGGATGGAGAGTAGGGAAAGGATAACAGGGAAGCAGGATATTATAGGATGGAGGGTTGGTGGAGGTGTAACCTGTAAGTAGGATCTTATTTGATATAAAAGAATAGAATGATTAATTTTTAAAAAAAGAAGCACAATTAGTCAGACTCCAAAATGACATGAGAAAAACAATATTACATGTTGTAGTTAGACATAGAAAACTTTATTTCAGGGGGTAAAAATCTCAATGGAGATAGAAAGTTGCAGAATTCACATTGGCCTCCTACCCAACTCTTATGATTGTATTATCATTGTAGTATAAACTGATTTCCTATAGGCCTGTTGATTGTCAGATACCTGACTACATTTGACATTATCTTGTGATTTCTCCTCACTCATCTTAATTCCACAGAGAATAAAATGAAACGGAGCATGACAACAAATAGTCTTTGTTGTATTGCTGGCTGACATCTTGAAAACCATTTAAACTGCTACATTTTGACAGTTCCCCAAAAATAAAGGTCAGTGTTTAATATCATCATTGAATTGGCCATTCAGTCAAATTATGCCCTTGATCCTGTTGAAGGGTTGATGCCCCAGTGTAGGTGAATGCCAGGGCAGTGTGGCAGGAGTTTGTGAGTGGGTGAACACCCTCATAAAAGCATGGAGTGGGGGTATGGGATAGGGGTATTCCTGGGGAGCAAACCAGAAAAGGGGATAACATTTTAAATGTAAATAAAGAAAATATCCAATAAAAAAGTATTACTAAGAGAGTCAGCAGTCATCCAAACCAAAGTTTCTTCCTGCTGAAGTCCATGCAATAAAGCTGCTGGTGCTTTCCTCACAACTTTCTACTGTTGGATTCTGCAGGTTCCCATATTCTGCTTGCAAAAAGGGCAGAGGAAAAACCTGCTCAGAGGTAAGGAATGGGGACAGAAGAAGAGAATATGACTGAAAACTTTTATTTCTTACCAGATGTTTCTTATCTTACAGTAAGGTCAATTGCTGTTCAATCAGGAACTAATCCCATCCCCCTCTGCAGATTTAGGCCTTGGTATTATGCAAATAATGTCAAGATTTTCCTACCAGACCACATCAAAGAAAATTTCATTACAATATAAGGTTGTGTGTGTGTGTGTGTGTCTGTGTGTGTGTGTGCATGCATATGCTCACACAGGTGTGCTATAAAAGTCATCTGTATGTTTGCAATTTATTGCATGCAAACAAGCCCTAGTCATTCTCTTACCTCTACGAGCACTTCCTCAGTTCCTCCAAGAAATGGAAGAAAGCTTCCACATAGAAATATTGGTGGAAAGAGAAAGAATGGCAGTCACATTTTAGAGGTTGCTTCACTTATTTTTCCTCTATCATTCCAGTCTTTGAGTCATCATTTATGAAATCTTGACCTGCTTCTGTTATACTAGACACCTCATTTCTTACTTTATATCCAAGGCCAGTAGGTTTGAATGAAAAGTTGAGTCTATATTCAATGGATACACTACCTTGACACCAATCCATTGTATAAACGTTGTGAAGTATATTAACTAATACAGACTAAAGAGGAAACAATAGCAGAATTCTAGACTATGACTCTAGACAGCAACAGTGAAAGCAGAATGCTCCCCAGTTGCTTAGATCTCTGTACACAGCTTTAAGCCCTAATGGAGTTTTTCTTCCATATGTCCTCCACAGAGAACTGTATTGTTTTTCATTCCTAGTTCTCCACAAGGGACTTATAAACAAAACCATTAGGTAATCTCTCTGTATCATTCTTTACTAGCGTTACTGTTGGTACAACATTAACTAAAACCTTCACGTAGAGTGGATGAAACAACACATCTAAATTTCAAGTTTGAAAAGGATAAAATGACTTTGAAATTATTTTGTCATGGTGAAATAAAAACATAATTAATTTCTTCTATAAGATGAAATAGGTGATAGAAAAATTTCGTTCTTTACAAGATTATTGCTTTTAAAATTGCAAATTGAAATCACCCAAGGAAGGATAAATGTTTTTGAACCCATCCAATATTATTATAGAAATGTCCTCTGATGCATGACATTTTCTGCTTAGAAAATGACATATTGGTGTACATGGGGCTGGCAAGATGATTTGAAGAGTAAAGAAGCTTTCTGCCAAGCTTGACCGCCCACGTTCTATCTCCTGTACCTACATGGTGAAAGGAGAAAACTACCTCAAGGAAGTCTGGGACGTCTGCATGTGTGTGTGTGTGAACTAAATATGATTTTTAATTTCAATATTTCTTGGATACTTATTATTTTGTGTAAATTTAGTAAAAATATAGATTCTTCAATATTCTGTCATGAAGAATGTGAACAATTGGGTCTTTTAAGATATCCATGCTCCAGTAACCAAGATTTGACTCCTTGTGAGAAACACTGGTGAAACTCTTTGGGTCATCAAAAATTAAAAATAAAAAGATCGGAGAAAATAGGAGAATAAAATGAAAGTATAAAAGAGCTGTTGAGAATTAGAAGGGGATAGGAAAGAGTAATATGAAATAAATATGATTGAAATATATTGTTCACTTAAATGGAAATTTTATAATAAACTCCATTGTTGTTCATAATTAGCATTAAATAATAAAGCCCCTAAAGCAAAAGGCCAGCCAGCTTGCTATTTAGTTTTCAGAAAAGGAGTACAAGAAAGGGAAGAGGAAAACAAGATAACTGCTACTTTTTATTATTATTATTAGATATTTTCTTATATACAATATCTCCTTTCCCAGGTTCCCCTCAAAAAAAATTAAAATAAGAAAAAAAATAAAATAAAAACAAAAACTAAAACTAAAACAATCCTCTGTTCCCTCCCCCTCCCTTTCTTACCATCCCACCCGCTCCTGCTTACTGGTCCAGGCATTCCCCTACACCGGGGCAT
>NW_022196896.1:1261609-1265122 GCF_008632895.1 Mastomys coucha
AAAAAAAAAAACAAAAACCAAAACAAAACAAAAAAAACACAAAACAAAAAAAACCCTATTCTAGTTAAAATGATATAATTAACTGTGGTTTTAATCAATACTTATCTACTTACATGCTTGAGTGGATCTATATGTAGATGAGATTCAGCATGAGAAATTTAAAAGTAAGAAATATGACAACTTGGCTTGGTAGTCTTTGTGAATGATAAATACATGATTTTAAAATCCCTGTAAATGTGAAGTGGGAAATATCCTTCTAAGTGCTAACATGGAATTGGGAATAAATGAGGTGGATACCAAGCCATGGATAAATCTCAATGAGAGAATCCAGAAGAGAGGAAGGCAGGGGTGTTTGGCTCACAGAACAAGCTGTGGGCTGAGATAGAGATGTTCCGAATATTTAGGAAATAGCTAGGTCTATCATTAATGCAGGGTGATGGCTTTGAAGTTCTTAATTAGACTTTTTTAAGTTCTTAAAAAGAGTACACAAAAAATAGGACCCCTCTAAGGTACAGGGATTATAGTGAAACTAGGGGCAGAAAGAATGTAGGACCCAAGAATAAGGGAATTTATAGAGAAAAGCTGTCTTCCAGATAGGACAGTGTCCTTGAATACATTAATTTACTGCAGTTAAAGGATCTACAGAAGATTGAACCCTTCAACAGTTTATACTCAAAAGAGAAGGGCCCACGAGGCTCTACACCTCCACAAGGAACTATGACAGTTAGTGTTTTCAGGGGAAGGCTGGCCTTTTCTCTAGTCATGTAGCCACTGATATACTACCCATGCTCCCATAAGTAACCTCCGACCTGTGCTTCTTCAAGCAGCTCCAATTAAACTCATTGCACGCAATGCACACAATGAAAACTGCAAAGTAGGAGGGGGCACTGTTGGAAGAACTTTTTGATCAGTTGAGATGGGGATGACTAAAATTGACTATATGTTTATTTAGTAAAAATGACTAAAATTCATTATAAGCACGGATGAAACCATCAAAGAATTGAAAAGTAGAGAAATGGTATATACCATAAAATTTTATTACGAAATAATAATTCTAACTGCTGATGAGCTGTTATGAGTGAAGTCAGTATATTAAGGATGGCCACCTTTAGGGAGCAGAGGTCAGTTCTTGACAGTGAAGCATGCCTGGCAGGAACTTTCTTGACACCATCTTCTGTGTCTTGGCTGTTGCACTTTTACAATTTGAATCTTGCTAACTAGAAATTTATGAGAGTTTCCATCTCATAGACTTTCATTTATTTCTGCATTGATAGATTTCTTCAGCCTACTGCCCTTTCTTTTCTCTATTTTTTTTTTTTATCAACATCTCATAATTAGGTCTGAAACCCAAATTCTTCTCTTATTTTCCTGAATTAATATTAACTCTGACTGAGAATATTTACCCGATTTGAGTACAATGTCATCATATACATATAAGGTAGTATGAAAACATAGCAAGTTTCATTCATGTGGAAAGGAAAGAAAAATGTTTGTTTTTAACGGGAAGATCTGCTAGGATTTGTGGTAAATGAAGCATACAGATGAATCAATTTGAATGAGTTGGATTTTCCTATTGGGATCAAATTAGGAAGAAGTGTACTTTTCAATAAGACCATGACTATTGACGGTTGTCAATTAACATGTGCCTGTCACTGACTGAAAAGCATATTATAATGACTCATCCTACTTATCCTAATAAAAACACATTGATACCCAGTATTTTGTATTCATTTTGGTTTGCTTTGTTTAAAGAGAGAGATGGTTGATCAAAGAGGTTCAGAGTTCTAAGCAACATGATACTTAATACTTAATTGGTTGCTTTCTCTGAGATGAAAACTTTCCAACATGGACAGAAATTTCTTAAAGCATACCATCTAAAAGCAGGATGAAACCAGCAATTTTAGGACAGTGTATTTTCAAGAAGGTGAATCAACAGGATATTCAATGCAGTTATCTTTAAATCATTTCTACTCCTGTAAGTAACGCCTCATTTACATTCCAGTAAGTAACCCTAATTAACTTCACTAGTTCAACAAGTTGGATTTTGGTACTATCTCTACTTTTCTCTCTCATCAGTTTTCTATATGGAGTGAGTAGACGCTTGTTCCCAAGATATAGTGTCACATAATAATGATCTTGAGACTCTAGCTCTTTTCCTCAATCTATGACAGATTCCTAGATATCCGATATTGAATGGTGGAAAGAAATGCATAGAGATACCTTGTGCTTGCTTTTAGTTTGGGCTTTGTCACAGGGCTACATTTAACAATTGCAAGTGGTCACATTTAACAGAAGGCTCGGATATATATGGTATAAATATTGAGTAGCTTTTCCTGCTTTGGTAAAAGATGTCATTTATCAATTGCCCCAGAGTTCCCTGCTGAACCTGGGTGCTGCCTGATAATCTTATTCTGTATATTACTCCAGGGAAACTCTGCTTTTAAGTCAGTTTTCACAGAGTTGAAACTCATTTGCCATTCTGACACTAGAAACTTGAAGTGACACATGTTCTAGTGCAAATTCAATATGACATTCTTAATTTCTAGTCCCACGGGGTAGCCCTTCACAGTTCCGCTTCTGAAGATAATTAACTCCTCGAACATTAGGTCACACTTGCTAAATTCTCTTTTATCATATGCCTACTAATTGAGCCTATTCCTCCATACCTACAACACAGACCTGCTTTTTACCCAAGGTCTGGCAATAGATGTTTTTCTAGTTCTTCATGTGTGACGTTCTCTTCTCTTGTTTGTACTGAGCAGAAATATTAACCTAAGTTCTCCATCTATGTTCTCAGTTGATAGAATCTACTAATTATGGTCCCATGTGTTAGTCCAAAGCTCTGTATCAGGGTCATCTCCTTGTGAACAAACTACTCTCAAGTCTCTCTGCTTTTAGGAAAGTGTGAATATTTACATTTTATATAAATTTATAACAAAAGTACTATCAGCTATTTATCAATTAGATTACTGTAGGAGTTAATACAGGCTATGAGGTCTTTTTGCAGTTTTCCTATCTATAATATTAGGAGTATCCAACAAAGCACACTGAAAGAAGTAACCTGGCATTGATTTACATTGATAAGCTAGGTTGTCTGCAAGAGGTATATTCTGATTTTCATTGTGTAACTTCATTTAATTACTGTCGCTGACTCTTTGTCTGTCTCTGTATATGCATGCATATGTGAGATGTGCCTGTTTCTGTGTCTCTGTGTGTGTTTGTGTGTGTGTCTGTGTGACATGCCTTTGTTGGGGATTAGTATGTGTGTGTGTAACATTGCGTTCATGGGGGTGTGTGCTGTGTGTGTGCATGCATGTTGTGTGTGTGTGTTTATGTGTGTGTGATTATATATAAGTGTGTGTACATAGCATTGTATGAATGTGATATGTTTCTGTGTTTATATGTGATATGGTACTCTGTGTGTCTGTTGTATATTCAAGCCTTGATAGAAATAGGATCCAATATGGCTTTTTCTTTTTTTTTGTTGTTTTGGTTTTTTTTTTGTTTGTTTTA
>NW_022196896.1:1266331-1274710 GCF_008632895.1 Mastomys coucha
TTGATACAAGAGTTACAAATGTCAAGCAAAGCATTCAGTCTCACTTTGTTGTTCTCTTACAAGCCAATATGGCTTTTTCAAAGGTCTTCATTGTTAGTTTTTCTTTCCCATATGGGATACCCTATGTTCTTTCTTCTACCTTGTTGTTCAATATCCTACCTTCTTTTCTCTATTGATGACCATTCCTTATTCATACCTCTTATATCTTCCTTCTTCTGAAAGTACCCTTCTTCATAACCACCTAATATCTTTCTTAATTCTATGAATACTCCAATTTAAACATATATAGTTAAAGAATCAACAGTAAAAATCTATATATGAGTGAGAATATGCATCATTTGTCTTTCTAGATCTGGGATATCTCAATCACAATGATTATTTTCAACTCTACCTATTTATATGAAATTTTCATTTTTTTCTTTGTAGATGAATAACATTCTACTTTGTATATATACACATTTCTACTATTTACTTATCAGAAATGAACATGTAGGGTATTTCTATTCCACGGCTATGGAGAATAGAGTAGCAATGAACATGATGTGACAGGATCCTTAGGAAAGACATAGATTCATATGGTAATATGCACAGAAGTAGAATAAATGCAGCATATGAAATATTTATTCTATATTTTCAGGAGCTTCTGGTCTGATTTTCATACTGGCTTCATCAGTTTGCATTTCCAACACAGTGAGTAGGTCTCATCCTTTCTGAATGTTCACCTCACCGTTTGCTTTCATTTGTTTTTGATCTTCGCTATCCTAATAAAGATTAAATCTTGAATTGGTTTTAATTTGCATTTCCCTGATGGTTTCATCCCTTAGGACTATTTATGTGGTGGGTTATATTTATTGATTTAAATATCATGAAACACTCTTTCATCACTGAAAGGAATCCAACATGATCCTGATAGATGATCATTTAGATAAGTTCTTAAATTGGTTTTCAAATATTTTATTGAAAAACTTGAGTATATTTTGGTCAAGGAGATTAGTATACACTTTTGTTTTCATATCTTTACCTGGGTTGACATTAGTGTAATGTTGGCCACATAATATGAATTTAGAAGTGTTTTTTCCTTGCTATTTATGAAATATTCTAAGAAAGATTGCATTTAGGGTATTTTTTAGTTCATTTGGATTTTTTTGTTTTTGTTTTCATAACATTTGATTAGAATTATATTAAATCCATCTGGACTTTTGCCCTTTTATTTGGTTGGATATTTTTTATTGCTGACTATATATTGCCTATTATTGAACTGTTTATTTGTCTCATTCTAGTTTAACTATGGTTTGACATGTATGTTAAAAATAATTTATTTATTTTATATTTCTCATTTACTGAATAGTTTTCAGAAATATGTCCTCTGCATAAATAGTGTCTATTGTAGTAATTCTTCATTTCCCTTTTATAATTTCTTTTTTGGTTAATTTGAGTAAAGGTTTGACACTTTATTAATTTTTGCAAACAAACAATTTTTTGTTTTATTGGGTTTATGTAAGAGTTTTCATTTTTATTTAATTAATTTCTTCTCTGATCTTGACTATATCTGTCTATTGTTTAAGATTCTGATTTGCTCCAGATACTTTAAGGTCATAAAATGTATCATTATATTGGTTAGGAGAGTTCTGTCTTAATTCTTGATGGATGCATCTAGAGCTATAAACTCAGGTCAGGACTGCCTTTATCGTGTCTCACCAATTTGTGTAAGCTGTGTTTTAATTATCATTAAATTCTAGGAATTTAAAAATTCTTTTAAAGTAAATGTTTTATTAACTCCTTGATAATTTTATTAAGTGTATTTTGAGCATATTACATCCCTAATTCTTCCCCTTAACTTGTCATAGAAAGACCTCAAACTGACTTTCCAACCAATATTGTGCCCACTTGTTAATATTTAAATAAGTCAGTGGTACCAATTTATGTTAAATATACTTCTGTGGATGCAGTCATCCACTGGAACATATTTGAGCTACCAAGAGCCAAGGATTCATTTGTCATTCAGTAGGGTGTGGATCAGTTTCCATGATTGTGTAAAATATCTGTGGTTTCTTTCCCTCTTGATATCTAATTTTACTCTGCCATAGCCAAGTAAATGCAAAGAAATATTTCAATTTCTTTTGACTGCTGAAAGATGTTTTGTTTTCCAATATGTGCTATACTCAAGTGAATGCTGCATGAGCTTGAAAGAAGAATGTGTGTTCTCTAACATTGGGAAGTGTATCCTTTATCTCTATAATTTTTCTACTCATTTTGATCTGAATGATCATTAAATTTTGGTGATGATGAGGTGCTGAAGTCACATATTATTAATATATTGGAGCTAATCTATTGCTGTTTGTTCATAAATAATCATTTTATGAAATTGAATACACCTGAGTTTGGTGCATATATTTTTGGGGTTATAGTGTCTTTTTGAAATGAGCTTTATATTTTCTGATGAGATTTGGGTTCCAGTCTATTTTATAAGACTAGCAACTCCTGCTTATTTTCTGGCTGAATTTGCTTGGATACCTTTGACGACCCTTTCACTCTAAGATGGCTTTCATCTTTCGAAGTGAAGTGTGTTCGTTGGAGGTGACAAAGCAATAATTTCAGTTCCTTTGAGTCATTCAGAAGTTTCTCTGTCTTTTCTCTGGCAAGGCTGTTTACATCTTTTAGTCTCTGTTTAATGGAGGCTTAGCACTGCTTTGCTTTGTCCTCTTTTGTCATTGACGATCCCTTTTTCTTTTCCTCAATCCAACCATATATCACATCCTTTGTAATTAATTAGTAACTGTTATCATCACTGGCCTGAGCAATTAAAGACTACTTCTCCATCTACTATATTCTATGCTTAACAGAATTCCAGGAAAAAAACAAAAAAACAAAATAAAACAAAACAAAACAAAAAACAAAAAATACCAGAGAACAGCAATAAGATTTGCTTCCCTATCTTTTCGTCCCAAGTGATTTACTCCACAAGTGGTTGCTTTCCTTGCTCCCTTGGATGGGCTGGCAGCCAAAACAAATACAGCCATTTCCCTGATCTGCAGATGACACTTCAGAGCAGCTCCATTGTTCCCAAACTCCAGCACATATTTGCCAGGTTCCTCCAAGTGTTCCTCTTCTATGGCACACTGAGATGGGTCAGTGCTATCCAGTTTCAGAGCTGAAGTTATCAATGACCACTTTTCTACACACTGCCATGACTGAATAATTCCAAAGACCTTTTCTATGGTATGCTTTTGTTGGGGAAGGTGTTACACAATTGGGGGGGTACATCATCGCAGCTGCCTCTTCTATTAAAATAAATATGCTTTCAGCACAAATTCTTATCCTTTATGCCTTGCCTTGTGTAGGTGAAAGTCCAAGGTAACAATTCCCTCAGACGTCTATAGGAGTAAGAGTGTCTTGAATATAACAATTGAACATAATTGGAGGCCTTTTCTAGGTGTGGCCCTGTCAGACACTATATGATGTTTATTTTGTACAAAAAAGCTACCTGTTTCTGTGCAATCAATGTGACACTGGAATTTTTTTCAGCAGTGCATGTAAAGCATTGCTTGCTCCTATTTAAGTAAGTCACAACTTCCCAGGAATCCTGGGCACATTAAAATACAAGCAATGGAAGCTGAAGTAGGGGAAACTGTTCATTGTTCACCCTTTCTGTGACGGATTCATCAAATAGAAAGTCCTGTAGGCTCCTTTATGAAAATGATGTTTCCTACACCCAGTCCCAAGGATGTATGTGGGTATGGTGTACCCTTGCTGGCCAGACTATAGAGCTCTTGCAGCTGTGACTGCTGCTATTTTTTGTGGTAAGCTTATTATTGGCCTTTACTGAATATTCAGAGCTCTATTAGCCAAGACCCCCACTGTTTCTCAGAGAGTGAAAACTGGGGAGACTTCCAATTTTCTGTGCCCACTCTGTGCCTTAACAATGGCCTCAGGGCTGCTATTTTCAACTGCATCTAAAATGAGAGATCTATTACATTTTTGTTGATATTTGCCAACTATATTTGCCAGATTTTTTTTTTGCAAATCACTTTTAAAGTGATAGGTCCTGATTTTTTTTTAATTACAAATGCAATCACATATATAACAGACTTCAAGATGAAACATGATTTTTAGTCTTTAATCTTAACTAGAATTAATGAATATAAATATATGGAATATTCTGACATTCAATTTTTAAGGTGTTGAACTGCCTGGATCTTTTTTTATCTTCTATGAAAAAAATGGAGACTATTTTTGCTCTGTGTTTAAACTAACTTATATTAAGTAACCTAGTTTTAGTAAGTAGCCTAGTCTCAAATTTGGAATCCTCGTTTCAATTTCACAAGGAATGGTATGACTTCTATGTGCCACCAATTTTTTTAAATAGGTAAAGATGTTTATATTAGTTGATTCTAAATTGACATTATACTGCTATCATATTCTTATCCACTGAATCATAGTAGTTTATATTTTTAAACTAATTATTTTATTGACATCTCAAATGTTTCTCCAACTCCCATGGCTCTTCACCGAATTCCTCTCCTCTTCTCCTCTGAGAGAGTGCACGACTGTCTTCAGGCATCCCCCTTACTTGGGGCATCAAGTCTCTACAGAATTAGATCCATGCTCTCCCACTGGGGCCAGACAAGCTCCTCACTCCTCTGTTACTATGCGCTTTGGGCCTCAGAACAGCCCATGTATGCTCTTTGGAATAGTGTCTCTGGGTGCAGGATGGTTGTCACTGTTAGTCTTCCTATGGTGTTGCCATCCCCTACAGCTCCTTCAGTTCTCTCCCTAACTCCTCCATAGAGGTCCCTGACCTTAGTCCAATGGTTGGCTGTAAGTATCTGCATCTATCTCAGTCAGCTGTTGCTAGAGCCTCTCAGAGGACAGCCATGCTAGGCTCCTGTCTGCAAGCACATCATAACATCAGCCATAGTGTTGGGGTTTGATGCCTGCTCATTGGATGGATCCCAAGATGGCTAATCACTGGTCAGCCATTCCTTCAGTTTTTGCTCCATTTTTTTTTTTTGGTCCCTGTATTTCTTTTAGATGAGAACAAATTTGGGTCAAAAATTTGTAGGTAGGTTGGAGTCTCCACCCCTCCAGTGGTGGCCCTAAGTACTGGAAGTGTCTAAGTACTCTTCAGGTCCAATCTTCTCACTATTGGGCATTTCAGCTAAGGTCACTCAGAGTGAGTCCTGTGTATCTTTCACACCTTATTAGAGGTTCCCGACCCTCAGCTTCTGCATATTTCCATTCATTCTCCTGGCCCTCTGGGTTTATCTCCTGTCACCCCCATACCTGCTTCTGTACCCCTTTTCATCTCACCGGTTTCTCTCCACTCAGGTCTCTCCCTCCTTCTGTCTCCCACGATTATTTTATTCCCCCATCTAAGTAGTACTGAATAATCCTCACTTGGGCCTTGCTTCCTGTTGGACTTATTATGGTCTGTGGTGTTTTTTGTGGGTAGTCTGTACTTTTTGGCTATTATCCACTTATTAGTGAGTTCATAAAATCCATATCCTTTTGGATCTTGGTTACCTCACTCAGGATAATATTTTCTAGTTTCATGCGTTTGCCTGCAAATTTCATGGTTTCTTTGTTTTTAGCAGCTGAACACTATTCCATTTTGTAAATGAACCACATTTTTCTGTATCCATTCTTTGGTTAAGGGACAACTGAGTTGCTTTCAGCTTCTGGCTATTACAAATAATGCTGCTATGAACATAGTGGAACAGGTATCCCTGTGCTATGGTGGGTTATCTTTGGGGTATATACCCATGAGCAGTATAGTTGGGTCTTCAGTTAGAACTACTTCCAATTTTATGAGGAACTACCAGATTGATTTCCACAGTGGTTGAACCAATTTGCAATCTCATCAGCAATGAAAGAGTGTTCCCCTTGCCCCACATTTTCTTCAGCATGTACTGTTACTTGAACTTTTAATCTTAGCCATTTTGATTGATGTAAAGTGGAATTCAGGGTCATTCTGATTTATATTTCTCTTACGACTAAGGATGTTGAATATTTTTTAAGTGCTTCTCCGCCACTCAAGATTACTCTTGATTATTCTCTTTTGAGCTCTGTACCCCATTTTTAATTGGGCTATTTGATTTTTTTTGGAGTATTACTTTTGAGTTCTTTATATATTTTGCATATTAGTCCTCTATCTGATGTAGGGTTTAGTGAAGATCTTTTTCCAATCTGTAGGTTGCCTATTTGTGCTATTGACAGTGTCCTTTGCCTTATAGCAGCTTTTCAAGTTGAAGAGGTCCCATTTATCAATTGTTGATCTTGGAGTCTGAGTTACAGGTGGTCTCTTCAAGAAATTTTTCTTATACCAATGTGTTCAAGACTATTTACCACTTTCTGTTCTATTAGATTCAGTGTATCTGATTTTACATCAAGGTTTCTTGAGCTTGTGCAGATTGATAAACATAAATCAATTTGCATTCTTTTATATGCAGTCTGGCAGTTAGACCACCATTTGTTGAAGATGCTTTTTTTGTTTACTGTGTGTCATTTTGGCTTCTTTGTCAAAGATCAAGTAACATAGGTGTGTGGGTTTATTTCCGGGTCTTTGATTCTATTCCATTCCTCTCTTTCTCTGCACCAATACCATGTGATATTTTTTAACCACTATTGCTCTGTAGTACAGGTTGTGGTCAGGGATCATGATTTTCCAAGAAGTGCTTTAATTGTTCAGAATTGTTTTGGCTATCCTGAGGGTTTGTTTGTTTGTTTGTTTATCTAGATGAACCTGAAAACTGTTCTTTCTATGTCTGTGAAGAATTGTTTTGTAATTTCGATAGGTTCTTCACTGAATGTGTAGAATGCTTTGGGTAATTTAGCCATTTTCACTATGTAAATCCTGTGAATCCATGAACATTGAAGATCTTTCTATCTTCTGAAGTCCTTTTCAAATTCTTTCATCAGGCACTTGAAGTTCTTTTCATACAAGTCTTTCACTTGCTTAGTTAGAGTTACAAAAAGATATTTAATATTAGTTGTATCTATCGTAAAAATGTATTTTTCTCTACTTTCCTTCTCAGCCAGTTTATCATTTTCATGAAGGAAGGCTATTGATTTATTTGGGTTAGTTTTACATCCAGCCACTTTGCAGAAGTTGTAGAAATTCTCTTATAAAATTTTGGGGACATTTTCTTATATGATGTTTTTAAAAAGGTATTTTCTGGGCCTTTGAACTTCGAATCTTCACTCTCTTCTATTCCTATTATTATTAGGTTTGGTATTTTCACTGTGTCCTGAATTTCCAGTATGTTTAATGACAGAATCTTTTTATTCTATGTAATTTGTTTGATGTGTCAGTATCTTCTATGGTATCTTCTACACCTGAGATCCTCTTCTATTTCTTGAATTCTGTTGGTGATGCTTGCATCTGTAGCTCCTGACCTCCTTCCTAGGTTTTCCATCTCCAGGGTTGCTGCCTTTGGGATTTTTTATTGCTTCTATTTCCATTTTTAGAAATTGACTAAAAATTGGACTGTTCTGTTCTATTCCTTCACCTGCTTGGTTGTGTTTTCCTGCATATCTTTCAGAGATGCATTTGTTTCCTCTTTAAAGTCTTCTACCTGTGTGCCTCTGTTTTCTTGTATTTCTTTAAGGGATTTATTTATATCCTCCTTAAAGGCTTCTATTATCTTCATGAAATAGGATTTTTAGATCTGAATCTTGCTCTTCAGGTGTCCTAGGTTGTCCAGGGTTTGCTATGGTAGGGAAACTGTATTCTGATAATGCCAAATTACGTTGGCCTTTGCCACTTATGCTCTTGTGCATTCTGATTATCTCTGGTGTTTAACTGGCCTGGGTGTCGAGGATTGGCCACTCATCCTCAGAGGCAGGTGCAGCTGTGTGACCTGGGTTAGAACAGGACTCCTGATGGGCAGGCAGTGTTGTCTCTGGTTAGAGGAGGCCTCCTGTGTCCCTGGTTAGAGAGTCTTCCTGGGAGACAAGCAGGACTGTGGGTTAGGAGAGTAGGCACATGGATCTGCCACAGCTGAAGGTAAAGATGCAGACCAGAAGGGCATTGGTGCTACAGCAATGCTGGATAAATTCCACTGCTGCTGGGTGCTGCGGGGGTCCTGGCTGGGATAAGTGTTGGGATGGGCACTTAGATGCTATATTGCTTTCTCTCTTTACATTTATTTTTTTTACATTTTATGAAAACTTGCTTGTATTTCACTGGGGTATGTCTTATTTAAATAGTGGCAAATTAGAATCAACATAGTTCTCTACAAGTTTCAAGGCCCGAATAACTTTAAAATACTCATCAAGATAGTAATAATTATTAAAATCTGATGATCAAACTGTAAAGACTAGAGGGAATTGTAAGAAATGAAGTTCTTATTATTTGTTTGTTTGCCAAGAATAATGCAA
>NW_022196896.1:1274772-1286863 GCF_008632895.1 Mastomys coucha
TATATAATGATGTAACTGTGGTTCCAGTAGCTAAGGGTGCTGGTACAGCAATTTCAGATTCTCACAAAGAGTGTGAATTGGGCTGTTGACTTTCCTCTTCCAACTCTTCTTTATTCTTTTTTCTCAACCTTTTGGTTTGTGGTCTTTTAATTCAGAGTGGGATGCAGCTACACCCATGTGAAGAACGGCAAGTTTCCTCTAATTCCGAGCTGGACTATTTTAAGGCTTCTGAATTATTTATGTAGATAGAACGAAGAAAGTCCATAGAGATCATAGCCATCATTAAATATATTCACTTTGTTTTAGTTTCTTCTAATCTCTGAAACTAGAAGAATCACGTCTTGTATTCTTTATATATTCTTTACATTTAATTTTGATATATATCACATAATTTTCACACTTTGTTTAAAATACTCATTCAGTATGCTACCAGTATTTTAGTTTTTAATTGATGTGTTCTGACTTCTTTGAGCAAAGAGTAATTTTCTGTTTCTATTTCCTCCCAAATTGCCCATTCCCTTAACCACCTTTCTCTGATTATATTACCCAGTGTCTTCTCATTTTAAAGTCCCTTTTATATAAAATAGTTGTTCTCTAGATAATGGGTACAGAGGACAGATCACTTGCTGAAGAGATTAGATCACTTTCTGAAGATGTTATTGTGTGAATTTCCTAACCACATGGTCACTTAAACTGTGATTAAGATTTTAAAATTGATTTTTTTTCAGTAACAGAAGTCACAGTCCAAGTGTCCATTACCTGTATTTGTGTGCTGTTTACCATATTGGACAGAGCAGTAGTAGAATCTTCTACATGTGATATAAATGCCTAATGAACAGTCTTGTTGAAATGTATGGGACACATATAACCTTGCTTTTTCTTTTGAATATATACTTTGTATTAGATACTGGGTCATACTTTCTTCACATTTTATCATTTAGTCTACTTACTGTCCCTATAATACCTGTCAACATCTTGATTTTAAATAAGAGAAAGACCAGAATAACCAGTAAGTTCCCATGAAATTTCAGAATTCAGTGAATGGTAAATTTAGATCTTACAGCTAAGGCAAGTGAACTCTTCTTCAGAAGCCAACTAGATGATCTATGGAGCATAGGCACAGAAGTGACCATAACCTCTCTGGAGAAACCCCTAGATATGATGCCAGTATACTCTGGACTCCACATGTGACTTTTCCAATAATGGTTAATTTGAAACCACCCCATAGAAGAATGCAATAGCTTCAAATCAACTAACAACACCAAACAAGATACACCTAGACTTGGACCTAGTTCCTGCTTAATAGGTAAATGCTGATGAGACTTTCAGATTTAATTTTGAAAGGTCATTAAGATAAAGAATCTAGCTAGGCAGTGATGGCACACAACTTTAATCCCAGCACTTGGGAGGCAGAGGCAGGTGGACTTCTGAGTTTGAGGCCACCATGGTCTGCAGAGTGAGTTCCAGGACAGCCAGGGCTACACAGAGAAATCCTGTCTTGGAAAAAAAAAGGAATCTATAGCAGACACCATAAAACTGAGTTTTAAACACATATCTGTTAGAAATTAGTATATTTAATAATTTAAAGAGATAGAGATGTCACAAAGACTAGTCAAATTAAGGAGCTCTAATCTGAGAATCTACAATTCTCAATGAGATGCCAATATAGTTACTGAGGTATACAAATATACTTTGAAGCTAACATGTGCTTCTGTCATTAATATTCTTTAGTTTATTAATTATGGGATAGCATAGAAGTTCCTTTCCATCTGCATTATGACTCATTGTGCTAATGGGAAAGTTCATCTTTTCAAGGTTCTGCCTCTGTGACTGACAGGCACAGAATCCCAGGAGCTGTCCTTCAGTTCCTATACACTGAAACTAGGATGACTTGATACCTCGAAGGGAACGTTAATATGACAAGTGAACTAAAGACTTCACTCTAGAGGACCTGACTTGGCTATGAACTACTCTCTAGATCCCATGCTTTGGTAATGCCATTGTTGCTCTCTGCATTAAAGAGAATAAGAATAGGGGACAAAATCCACATCTGGAAAGAAAAACTTTTATGTCTGAATTTGCATGTGAAGGTTGACTCCAAAAATGAAGTTAGATTTCAGGACCACACATGTGACCCCTTCATTGTCTCTCCTTCAGCCCTTACACAAAATGATTAATTGTAAGAGTAAAATATTTTAGAAGAAATAAAATAGAGCAGTTGTTCAGTTCCTGTGAGAACAGCCTAAGATGGGCCCATGGACTTAGCTGTCCTTATTCTGTAACACAAACTTGAGCAATTCAAGTGCTTCCTTAAGCTTCTGTACACAATACTGAAAGAGAAGAGAGAAACATTTGTCTTGAGTACTAAAATATTGAGACTTAGGCTCTGCTAGTGGTTACTTTCTAACATTTGGGCAACTGAACTAGGCAAGGACAATATTCCTGAAAGAAACTGGTCCAGAAGAAGAGGACCATGAAGGTACTTGCATTTGTGTTTCAATGTTTACATGCTGAAGTTCAGTAATAGCAGCTGTCTATCCAACCAATGCTTTTCATTTCAGCCAAACTAGATAAAAACAGCCTTCCATCTACAACAGGAATATTCTTATTTATACAAAGACATATGCATACTTGAGTTTCTTTCCTTAAATTAAAATACTTCCTTATCCTGAGATGATGCGTTCAATGTTCTAATTTTCATTTCTCCTAAATGCTATCTGCTATTGATAACCTCCCATCTCTTTAATAGCTCTGCGTCCTTTAATGCTGCAACAAAATGTATGAATCTATGAAATCCCCAAACCTGTAATGTTCTCTGTTGCCATGGTAGATAAAGTACTATTTTCTTATTGGTGTCCTCCAATCACAGACAAATTTCTAAGAAATGTTGTTAGTGAGTATAATACATTAGTGATCTCTGTGTTCTAATACATGAATACACTGTACTATAATATAAGAAACACTATTTCTAAACTGCTTTAATAGTTACTTATCATTAGTTCCCATGTTATACTCATTTATTAATTATACATGATTCAAAATAAATTATTAATTTTTAAAATTTCAAATGGCTTAAGGTACAGTATATTTTTTTCTGAATAAAGCACATATATTATTCGTTCTACAAGGATTTGATTGTGTCTGAATTCATTATTAAATCACCTCTCTTTCTTTGAATTTGTTCTTAGCAGTTGCCAGGCAACTTCTATGATGCTTGGCAAAATATTCTGAGAGAAAAAAATTAAGAATAAAATTAGCAGAGGCAGGGACTCCTTGTAATAATGGATATTACAGTTGTTCAGATGTAAAATTAGCCACTATGAATGAAGGTTATTATTTTATGGCATACTAAATGGAACTTTCTGTCCAATAGTAAGCTAGGTCTCCCACCCACAATTTGCTTAAATTGCAAAGGATATCTTCATTCCTGATTTCTAAAGAAAATTATGTTGAAAAAATAATAATGAATCTTATATTGTATTTTATAAGGTGAATAGTGATATATGAGTTTGCTCAAGCCTTGATATAAGTAATTCAGACTGCCTCCCTACCATAGATACTAAGGGAACTACAATCATTCCTTCTGAGGTTTCCCATTGACCAGTTATCAGCAGCAGGATGGAAATTCAGTTCACTCAGGTATCCTCTAGATATGAGCATCTATGAGATATAGCATTGTAATATGTCAACATGCTATCAAAACATGAAGTCTTTCAGGAGAATGCTGGGAATGATAAGAAAAGACCTAATGAAATAAGCCATGTCAATGTTTTTTTATGGATCAAATTTCAAGGCTTTCAAATTTGTTTTTATGAGTGTTGGTAGATTTTAAGGAGAAATTTATTATCAGATAGCTTTTTCTCTTATATTATTCCTATGACACTTGTTTTGTTATGATAGTCTAGATGTACGTAGATTAGAAAAGATAATCAAATCTGAAATTAATATAGAGATCAATCAAAAGCCAGATCAGTTTAGGAAATAATGTTCAATAAAGGCATTGAGGTTGTGAAGATGACCTAGTCAGTACAATGCCAACTGCCAAGCCTTAGGACCTGAATTCAGATAATGGACAACTGTGTAAAATCTAAGCATGGCATCTATTAACCTAGAACTAATAGACAAATACAGGAGAATCCCAGCCTACCTGAATTGTTAAACTCAGGATAGTGTAAGAGACTTGATCCCAAGGTAGATAGATAGAAGGATAGATAGATAGATAGATAGATAGATAGATAGATAGATAGATAGATAGATAGATAGATAGATAGATAGATAAAATAAGGTAGAAAAGGGTTGATGAGGAACATGCCAAATATCATAACTTGGCTTTCACAAGCACACACACTTTGTTGTACTTACATATTAACATACTGTCTCTCATGTGTTCACATATACACAAACATGTGCGGGCACGTACACACACACACATACACACACACGAACACACACACTGTGATAGCCTTCATTTCAGATGTCTGTTACATTTATTTATTTATTTATTTATTTATTTATTTTTATTTATTTATTTTTGGTCTTTCAAGACAGGGTTTCTCTATATAGTCCTGGCTGTCCAGGAACTCACTCTGTAGACCAGGCTGGCCTTTCAGAAATACGCCTGTCTCTGGCTCCCAAGTTCTAGGATTAAAGGTATACACTACCACTGCCCAGCTTTGTTTGTTTTATAAAAAAGGAAAAGAAGTCAGTGATATGTTTGGTGGAAATGTGCTATTGTGTGAGGGAAAGGAGTGCCTCTGCAGGCCCATGCTGAGGCATCCCTTTCTTCAAGGTACCAGCCACATGAGGGTATAGTATAGAATAGAGTTTATTTAGTGCATGGGGAGGGGAGTTGATGGGGTAGTAGAGACAGAGCAAGGGAGGGAGAAAGAGAGGGGTCAGGGGAGGAGTAGAGGCCTGCCATGAGCACATGGAGAGAGAGAGGGGAATTGTGAAAGGGGGAAGAGAGTAAGGGATAAACATCGTGTGTTTTGTGGTGTGTTTGTAGAAGACTTTGGAATTTGAATGTCCAATCCTTATGTCTTAATTGGGGATAGTCAACTATGCTCAGTGTGTGTGTGTGTGTGTGTGTGTGTGTGTGTGTGTGTGTGTGTGTGAAGTAAAGGACACCATATCTTTAGTGTTTAGCATATCATCACATCTATCTGTCTGTCTATCCATCATCTACATATATATGTATCTATGTACGAATGAATGTATTCATGTAGTTATGTATGCAACTATCTCTCTATTCTCTCTCTCTCTCTCTCTCTCTCTCTCTCTCTCTCTCTCTCTCTCTGTCCATCCTCCCTCTTTCTCTGTTTATCTCTCATCCATGAACATATGTATGCATTTAGCTAGGTAAGTGGGGTCCTTTGAATGTAATTGGTCCCCATAGGCCTATAGGTAGTATTAGGAGGTATAGCCCTGTTGGAGTAGGTGTTTCCTTGTTGGAGGAAGGCTGTCACTGGAGGAGGTGCAAGAGAAGAGACTGAGGAAGGGGCTACCTGCCTGTTGCCAGGTAACTGTGGGGCTGAGCCTAGAAAACAATGCCAACAATTTTGTTTCTTTGTATTTACTTAGTCTACCTTAGTTTTTCTGAGGATTAAATCCCCCCATACGAATTTCAGTGCATAATCCATCTTTAAAACAAACCATTAACATTAGCAAATATTTATTCATCATTCGTTACCTAACTTGAATGGCTCCCAACTCACATTCCTTTATCTTATGGGTTCTGTGACAATTTTTTGTTTTGTTTTGTTTTGTTTTCTTTTATTGGATATTTTCTTTATTTACATTTCAAATGTTATCCCCTTCCCAGGTCTCGCCTCCAGAAACCTCCCATCCATGACCCCTACCTCTGCCTCTATGAGGATGCTCACCCACTTACTCACCCCCTCCCACCTTCCCACTCTAGCATTTCCCTATACTGGGGTATCAAATCCCTTCAAGCCCAAGGGCTGCTCCCCCCACTGACTGTAGTCTGTATAGTGTGTTCCACTTAGACCTCAGCTTACTTAACAATCATGTCTCTCCCTAGCTCAACAGCTACTTAGCCTAACATTATACTAAAATTTAATACAATTTTTAAATGAACTGAATCTATTTTATCAGAGTACTGTGAATTTTTCACATAATTTTCCTCCTGAAAATTCTGGCTTTATTTTTCATCTTTTTTTTCCTTTTTGTCCATAAAATGATAAGAACCCTCCTTACTTCTTCATTTACAGTTTCAATGGCAGTTTCATTTCTTTGCTGACAGCTTCAGAATGTATCTTTAATGACCAACTTTATGCCATGCAAAAGATTTCTCCTTATATTTGTTTAAGTAAGGACAATGCTATTAAGAGAGATTATGCATTTCACATTTTATTATTATGTGAATATTTTAGGAAATTACCTAAATGTAAATTATTTTAAAGCAAACATAATTAAGAGTCAGAGATTTATGAGCAATTCCAATATTAGTAAGTGAATGCTTTTGATTAGAAAGTATTCTGTTCCTTCTAATGGAATGAAGGGATATTTTTCTATCCATTTGTATCTTTTGATCTTATGTATGGTTTATATCTTCACCAAATCCAATAAGTCTAGAAAATGTTTCCTAAAACAATACCTGACTTTTAAATGTGATTATCTTACTGTATTAGTTTACAGTTGTGAAACAAATATCCAACTGTTGCCATCTTAAATGGTTGACTGTTTTCTTCTACTGTCAGAAGCAATTATAAATGATGCAAAGCATTTAGTGCCTGGCCTCTGGAGGAAAATCAGCACCGATCAACCTCACCTTCTCCCTGATGGATGACACTTTTAGATGTCAAGCACTTCTGGCATCAAAAAATTCTCAGTTTTTTAGATAGCTCAAAATAGTTTAGATAAATATGATATATTAATTTATATGACTCAATTTATCCTAAAATTTGAGCTTATTGATTAAACATATTATCATAGAGAATTTTGTATTAGCAATGTGAGTGTATATCAATATAAATTATTGCCATCATGATGAATTGGAGTTTTATGAAGGACACCCAAATAGCAAACTAAACAAGTATATAAAATGAAGATAGGTTCACAATTCAGAGATATTAGAACACTTTATGTTTCACCTGATATAAGAGAAGTAAGGAGATGAAAAGAGCTAAAAGGAAAGAGAGAAATCACAGTGTATTCATTTAACTATATAGAGATATTTTTTAAAACGTTCTTATTATTAGTAATATAATGCATTCATAAGTTAATTGGCTAGTTAACTTTTTCATGTGAGCACTTTATAAAGTGAATAAAATTAGAAAGAAGCTCAAGATAAACAGAATCAATGCATTCTGAAGAAAATACAATAAGTATATTTAGATATTAAATGAGCTATTTTATGATTCTGTTTCTTAATTCTTCTTAATCACTCCTCTGCTGAAGAATTATACAGATGCTTGTGTATAGCCCAGTACATCCACAGCAAGGAGTTCCTCAGCAGAGGAAGCCTGCATGATCCTGTACAGTGATATAAGTCTTAATCCTAAGGATTTAGGAAAGATCTAAAAGCCTCTTGAGTAGACATGTATATCTTGATGTCCTTAGCATGTTCTAGATAATCCTATGCATGTTTCACACAAACACACACACACATATATACATACATATATACATATACATACATGTATACATACATATATGATAATATTTTATAATCATTATGGCGTTCCTGTTCTCATATGCAATGCAGATTTCTGTTTTTACTTCTTTGTATTCCCATCACAGGAATATTTCCTACTGAATTTTAGGTCTAAATATTTCTTACATTTTAATGTATCAGTTTAGAAGCTCTTGTTGATTTGGAATCTAACTCATCCATATGTATATATGTATGTATACATGTATGTGTGTGTACTTTATATCATATATATATATATATGTATATGGTATAATGTATAAAGATAAGGATAGAGGTGATAGAAAAAGAAGGTAGATAGAGTTAGAGAGGGGTGGGGTGGGGAGAGTCTTCAGTTTCCTGGGTCCCTGGTGTGTATAGAACTGAATCAGAATAAAGGGAGAACAAACAAAATAAAAAATACTACATCCAGTGTGTCTGGCTGGCTCTGTTGCTACAGTTCATCCTCATGAAAGTATCTGAAAATCTTCCAAGTCAGGAAGACTAAAACTTTCTCAAGATATTTCATTTCATGAATTATTGTATGTATAAAAACATTTCTTAGATTTTTATTTTAATTTTTGTTTTCCTTTCTAAAACTACTTTTAAATATACACATTAACCCTAATGATAAGTATCTATATATCCATATTATCTCTTCATACGTCTGTGCTAGAATCTTTAGAATTGTAGAGGTACATATTTTCATTGGAGATAACCTAATATGATTGGGATGTTGTCCAAATTTCAAGTTTCACTATGAAAGTTGTTTTCTCTGGTTATATGTAGACTCATCTTGAGCCTATTCTACCTGGTTCTGAATTCAAATATCACTCATGCTAGCAGAAAATTATTTTGGGGTGTTTCCTATAAGGATCTCAAACCCTGGGTACCCTTTAAGTGTTTAACATAGATATATTGGAAGAAATAATCACTATCATAATGTTATGCTTGTTATCTGTTGATACAGCACATATATCAACTGGCCATTATATTTTCACATGGATTTCTTCACATTTTCATGTAATATAAAGCTCCCTATGATAGTATTTTATAATCATTATGGTGTTCCTGTTCTCATATGCAATGCAGATTTCTGTTTTTACTTCTTTGTATTCCCATCACAGGAATATTTCCTACTGAATTTTAGGTCTAAATATTTCTTACATTAAAATGTACATTTTAATGTATCAGTTTAGAAGCACTTCTTGATATGGAATCTAACTCATCCAATAGTCAGACCTTTATTTACCCTCATCCTTCGGTTTACATCATTTGATACAAAATATACTTACTGTATTAGTTTGTTCAGTGATTATTCTGGCCACAGAATCACTGACTAACTTGTCTTACTCTGTTCTATTTCCCAAACATGAAAACACAGAATATACATGCTCATTAAATAGTTTTCAAGTAAAGAAATCAAAGAAATAGGAAAAGGTAAGGGGAAGAAAGGAAGGAAGGAAGGAAGGAAGGAAGGAAAACAGAAAGATAACTTAAAAATTGATTGAGTCATTTTACACTCATGTGGTAATGCTTCCGACTACAAATGTAGAAACCCTTCAATATACAAAGTACACTAGGTGAGTGATCAGATAGACTCTGTTCTAATAAAATAGGGCACAGGGCCTCAGTAGAATTACCCATAGCTCTGTTGACACAGAGTTCTTCCTTCATTGTCTATTACTCAGAACTGGTAGTAAGCTCATTCATGAATATCAACAAAGAAGTCAATGTTGTCCATGATATACACTTGAATACAAAGGTTCCCTTACTAGTATTGGGTCCCTCCTTTTCCATGTCACTTAGATGCCCTTCCCATAGTCTTGATATAGTTGGTATACTAGATTCCAGGAGGGACACATTTCTCTCCTGTGCTTTGATTCCATGACATGAACAACTTTGGTCTTGAAGTTTGGACCTCAAAAAAAAAAAAAAAAAAAAAAAAAAAAAAAAAAAAAAAAAAAAAAAAAAAAAAAAAAAAGAAAGAAAGAAAGAAAGAAAGAAAGAAAAGAAAAGAAAAGTAGCTGCTCTTGGGAAAGTAGCCTTCTATTATACAGTTCACTTGTTCAAAGACTGTGTAGACTTTGCTAAGAGACAAATACACATGCTCTGTCCTGGTAAAACTAAGACATTTTTGTGTGATAAGCTTGCCATTGAGTATTTAAATGAGTTCTTAAGCATAGAGATTTACACAGACAGCCTTTTATACTGTTAAACACCTGATTTTGTCAGGTGAATAGGGCATAGTTTAAGTGTGATATACCTGGAACAATAGGAAATGATTGCACATCACTAAAGGAGGATATGATAACAACCATATTTACATTTCACTCTTTTTATATTCAAATGCATCTATTAATGGACAAAGGCATCACCTATGCAATTTCCAATGAAAATATTTATTTATTGAGAGTAATTTGAAAGTACTATCAGATATTCATGTGGCAAAACTATTAACTGTATATTTTAGCTTAGTATGTACCTGTCTCCTCTCCTTCGTTCCTATCTCACTTGTACTTTTATAACAGATATATTTGCATAAATAATTTCATTCTAATCATATGCAAATTTTTAGTAGAAAGATTGGTACAACCCCCCTCTGAATTATCACAAGAGAAAACTGAAAGTTTAAAATAGGCTGCAATGATTAAGGAGAGATTGATTTTATGTTAAGTGATTTAAAAGCATACAGAAACTATAGCTTACTGATATAGCATAGCGTATGTGGCCTGCTATGCATGCCTTGGATGATAAAGTTAAATAACCTAGACAAGTTATGCATTCTCAGAAATTTCATTTTCAATGTTAAGGAAGAGAGAATTAGTAAATGAACGACAAATGAGTAAATAGACAAAAGAGTGATAAAGAATGATAAGTGCTGCCATTGAAACTTAAGAGAATAATAGAAGAAGTAAAAGAAAGGATATGACTACTTACATATTCTGAATAGTAGAGAACTCAACTTAAAGATAAATTCAGAATAAAAAGAGCAGTACAGTCACTGAGAAATGTTTTCTAAATTTTACCAAGACATAAAGTAAGAATGTATACATTATGACTGAGGATAAAAGAAAGTTGGTATGTTTGGAAGTCAATGACAGGAAGTTAAAGGTCTTATAAATATTCCTAAGTGATAGGTTCATGAATAGCTTCCTAGGTGAAAATGTTTCCTACCAAACCTGAAAGCTTGAATTCAGTCTGGTAGGACCCACACGACGGAAATATTTAAGCCTATGCAGTCATTAAAGAAAGGGAAAAGGAAAGAATACAAAACCCAACAATTAGAGACAAAGCAGAGAACTTGACATACCAAAAAGGTGACTTAAGGATGAGCAACAAAGGACGAGAATTCTGGAAAATCGGACTCTGAAGGCCAGGACAAAGAAAAAACATGTTTAAACTATTCTACATACTTGCAAGAGATCACTTAATAAAGCAGATGCTTTTCATGAAGCAGATGCTCATGAGAACATTGTGGGACTTATTCTTTCATATTTGTGCTGAAACAAATCTCTTTACCTGTTTTCCTTTTCTTCCCTTCAAGTGCAAAGATAAACAGTTTCTTTCATTGTTGTTTTGAGGGAAAAAAGTGCCATTAAATAAGAAAACCCTACATGAATCTGACCCTCAGTTTTTGCTTTAATGTAATTCTAATTACCATTATAAAAAATCTGCTAGTATATTAAATAGTATCACTTTAAATCCTTGCTGTGTTTTAAAAATAGTTTTAAAACTTAATTCTTTCAGTAAATTAATCAAAATAATGATTTGTTTGGAAAAAAATCAACCATGTGTATTTTTAATTTGTGTTTCTTGTGATATGTTCCTTGGAATTCTTCTCCCTCTTTCTTCTTTTTTTTTTCTCCCTTTATTTTTTTATTAGATATTTTCTTTATTTACACGTAAATTTCTCCTTTCCCAGTTTCCCCTCCAAAAAACAAAGAAACAAACAAAAACAACTCCTGAGAGGCTCTGACAGTACCTAATACAGATGTAGAGGCTCACACCCATCCATTGAACTGAGTACAGGGTCCCCAGTGAAGGAGTTAGAGAAAGGACCAATGGAGCTGAGGGGTTTGCAGCCCCTTAGGAGGAACAACAATATGAACTAACTAGTACCCTCAGAGCTCCCAGGGTCTCAACCACCAACCAAGGACTGCACATGGAGGGGTCTGATTGTTCTGCCAGCACATGTATAGTAGAGGATTGCAAAATCGATCATCAATTGGAGGAAAGGACCTCGGCCCTGTGAAGATTCTGTGCCCCAGTTCGGGGAATGCCAGGGCCAGAAAGTGGGAGAGGGTGGGGTGGCAGGCATGGGGCAGGGGGAGGCAACAGGGGTTTGTTCTTGTTGTTTTTGTTTGTTTCCCTTTTTCTTCTTATTTTTCATTATCTCTCTCTCTTTTTTTTTTATTTTAGATATTTTCTTTATTTATA
>NW_022196896.1:1287556-1332556 GCF_008632895.1 Mastomys coucha
CATCCTGAGTGAGGTAACCCAATCACAAAAGAACAAATACGGTATGCACTCTCTGATAAATGGTTAGTGCAGAAGTCTGGAATACAGGAAGAACAACCCACATTCCACAAGGAACTCATTATCTCTCTAACATGTACATAAGCACATTTACTCATGCACACGCATGTGCACGCACCGGCATACACACACACACACATATACATACACACACACGTTGTTTGACTCTTTGGAGAACTGAGTGTGACTTTATAGTCCAATCTGAATTCAGATTTGGGGGGACTGAGTGTCACTTTATACCCTATTTCATATTCATGATCTTCCAGCCTCAGCTTTCCCATTGCTGGACTAGATTTGGCTTGACTGACTATTCCAGTATTGTAGAAACTTGGAATTCATGATGTAAATATAACACTGACCATTTACCTGATATCAAAGTACCCGAATAGGCCTTTCTTGTTTTCAGAGAGAATAATTTAATACATATTATTTATATGTAAATATTGTTTTGTTTAACATATAATTATTTTACCTGATATATTTCATTATAATGAAAATTTATATGTGAATATAAATTTTCCAGGTAAAAGAAACAAATATTTGTGAAAGCAGGGAATCTGATTATATTGCTGGGGTTGGAGCCAGAGCAAAGTTTCTAGGCAAGAGATGAGTAGAGGTGAGCTGACATGGTGCAAATATCAGGTAAAGATGAGAGGGAGTGCATTCTAAACAGAAGAAAGAATGATGCAAAAACTCTAAGATGAAAAGCTGACTGTCCCCTTAGGAACTGAATGAATAGTGACATACATGGACCATAGAAATGCATATTGAAGAGTAACCAGTTGGTCAAATGAAGCCACAGAAGCAAGGGCTAAGTCATATTTATACTTTAAGTATTGTGGCAGTGAACAGAGAACAGGTTGGAGGGGAAAATGGACATTGAAACATTTCCAGGGGCTATTACCATCATTTTGAAAAATGTCACTTTATCTTGGTAAGAATGGTATGTAAGAGAAATAAAAACTGGGCATAGTCTTACCATTTTTCAGTCTTTGTGGTAGGCCATTTTTTTCTCTATTAAAGATACACTGTAGCACTCTGTTTTTTATTGCTACACTAAAACATGAATTCAGAATATGTGTAAAGATTACATGTTGGCTCCTTGATTCTTGAGGTTCTAGAGTTTCAAGAAGATGATACTGACTTCTGTTCCCCTCTGGTGATGTTTGTTTTGCTGTAGTCCACCATGGCATTAGGATGGAAGTAATGTCTTCAAGAAAGTGGTACACTCTATTGATGGAGAAAGAGAAAATCGGAAACCAGATTTCTTGTTTTATTAGAACTTATATTGGAAAACTACTATCTGTGTGAGACTAGCCTTAGTCCCTCTGAGGAAAGCACTGTCAGTGACCTAATTTCCAGATCAAAGCCCTACCACATTAGGGAGCAATCTAAAAAGGCATGTATCCACAACAGACAAAACATATACAAATGAAGCATTCTTGCATTTTGGTGACTACTGTTTTCCAGATAAATTATACATACTATACCAGGATCCAGTATCTTGCCTTATCTTTTGCCTAATTGGCAGTTTAATAAAAAATATTTCTAGTTTCAAGATTTATTTATAAGAAAGGCCCCTTAGATCTGTGTTCACAAATTGAAAAACTTCAATATAAGTTCATCAAATTCAGATGTAGGTTGGGGCAACCTCCATCTCAAATCATTTGATAGCCAGTTTTAACCTCAATTTTTATTTTGCTCTCTCACTTTATATACAAAAATCTCATATTCAAGATTTATGAATTTTCTTAACACATATGCTATAAATATCAAAGAAAATAATAGCAGAAATATCGAGAGACTGGGAAACCTTCTTTAAGTATTTATCACAAATTACTTGATTCATAGTATTTAAATGTATATAATCTAGAATAGGATTGTTATTCTGTTTCTTCTTTGAGTGTTCCCTATGGATGAAAAGACTTAATGTGCTTTTGAGCTCTTGGATACATAGCCTATCATTAAATTACCCAGGTTTCACCTTACCTAAGAAAGAATTTCACATGAAATGAATGCTTCTAACTTCACCTTTACAATGCCAGAATTTTATACAAGAGATTTCCCCCAGAAAAATCAAGTCATCACAGTGGTCAGTGGAAAAAAGTAGAGTATTCTTGAATTAATTTATTTCTTTTGTGAATCAGCAGAGAGTATATATGTAAGATGACTTATCCAAAAATTCATAGTGCTTATATCTTTGCCCAGACTTGAACATTTATATTCAGTTAATGCCATAGAAAACATAAGAACAATAGTGTCATTGAAAATAAATATATACTTTAAAGTAACATATTCTAAGGAATGAAGTCAGTAGGAGACTTTATTTCCCCTAGTTCTCTCTGTAACAAGGTATATTCTGATGGCATTCTGTGGACTGGGGATGAATGACTAAGGACCCAGGACAGGATTGAATCACAAGATTAAGTGTAATTGCTGCAGTTACCTCTAAAAGCTTTTAGTTCAGCAGAAGCTTGCAGCATCACTGAAAATGCAGAGAATGAACAAACCAGACTGATACAAGTTACACTGTGTTCATAACTGAGGGGTTGTTACCACTACCATTGTTGTTTGTTTTTGTTTGCATTTGGCCATCATTGTGATTTTGATAATTGGCAGTACAATATATCGTGACAGAAATAAAAACAATGGTGAAAACATAAATCAGGGAGACATGTTTCTTATTTGTTTTAATCCTATTCTTTTAATTCACTTAGATTTTATGGTTCTGTGTTAGGTATTGCCTAAGCCTTGGAGTTATCAAAATGAGACAATTTCTACATTCAAGGGGCATATATTATTTAGTGATACAAAATAAGACAATAGTTATGAATCCTTTGTTTTTATAGAGTATGTCATCTAATAAAATATAGTAACAAGAGAGCTTTTTTATTTTTTATTAAGTTTCTGTATGATCTTTGTTCTAATTATTTTAGCAAAAAACCTTTGTAGAGTAAATATTACTTTCAACTATTGAACTTGTCTAAATAAATATATTTAGTACTTAATTTCAGCTCAGTTGCATACTGTACTGCTAAGCTTCTGATTCTAAGGCTAGAAATTGGTTTAACCAAACAATACTAAGCAATGTGTCTGAGATTTAATCAATTCCAAAAGTTGGCTTCAGAAATCTGAAAATAAAAATAAAAATGAGAGAATACTGATTTACAATAAAGTTTTATCAAAAAGAAGAAAACAGGTTAAGTCTTTAATTGAGACAAACTTTTTCCTGCTCTCAATTTTAAAATTTGGGTTTTCTTGTGGGACCAACTACAAAAAAGAATTATTGAACTGGAAACTGATATTATGGTTTTGCACTTAAATATATATGAATTTAATTATATAGACATTTCTTAGAATGGCTCTCAGTAAAACTTATAGTGAAATGATAGTCCAATTATAGAACAATTATATATCTGGGAATATGATTTTACATGAAGCTGGACAAATAGTTGAGGAATACCAAATCCCAGGGATTCAGAGAAATATCTAAAGAAAAGTAAATTAGTTTTAAGAACATGAAGAAATATCTTTATCTAAACTTACTGAAGAACCTGCTTAAAGAACTAATTAGCCTGAAGAATATAAAAAGTAAAAAATAGAAACTTTTATCCTTAACTTAGTTTAGATCATTTTACTTTATATCTTATGATGTATGTAGAGAAAGTGACCAAATTTATATTTCCTAGTGTGTACCTGAGAGGCTCATCCTCCAACTCAAGAGGAGAACAGACGCGCTTGCTGTGTGTTTGCCTTTCTTGTTTGGAGAAATAATTTATCAATATGGAAATAGACTCATTTTATGACAGGAACTGAGACTCAGCAACTTGTGAGTTATCAGTGAAAGTTGATGGTTGATATTAGAGCTGAGCTTTTCAATTTTCTGGTACAGCCCAGATATTCATAACATACTGTATCATGAATCTAAACTTTAACTGAACTTAACATTTTAAGGATTTTCAAGGTAGTAACTTTCCTATCATCTATAACTGTGTCTTCCCAATTTGCTACCAAATTATTTTGATAATTAATCAATCATGAAATTTGTGGAAATCACTTGTTTTATCAATTACAGAGATATGTTTGGTAGAGTTTTTGTTCTGTGACAGGACACTGTATGATAAAACATACATACTTACAAGAAAATTATTACATGCCTGTCACGTATACACCTATAGCAAATGGAAGTTGGGCTAAATGATAACACCCAAAGTCCAATAATTCTGATATAATTTCAGGAAGATAAATGTTCCTACATATTCTGTATGTTTGGTTGTAAAATGTAGCTAAGTATAATTTTAATGGCATTTATTAGTTATGATTTTATTTATATACACTTAAAACAGCACAGTGGTCAAAAATTACACATGAATGCACGAATTAATTATATGTTTACTTTTCCAGGTCTTTTTGGGGGTGGGTTGTTTTTGTCCTTTGCTTATAGTTTTCAAAATTCATTCTTACTAATCTTGAATTAAGTCTTAACGTCTCTGAACTAACCAGTGGTTATTTAATTAGAGATAGTTACTCTATGTTATACTATACCAGGAAATACTTATTGGACACAATTTTTTGACTTCAGGAGTAACTCAGAGATACATAAATCCCACTAAGCTTCAAAGTTATCCTTCTACCTTAATCCAATCCTGTTAGGAAATTTGTTATCTAAGTCTGTATTTTTCCATGAAACCTTTACAGCAGGATAATCAAAATATATGTAGAATTTCAAGTGAGATGGGATGTAACCAAAATGTTCCTGCATACAAGAATCTTCTCTCTCTGTCTCTCTCTAACTCTCTCCATTGATCCATCCACCCACCTATCTATCTATCTATCTATCTATCTATATCTATCTATCTTTCTACCTATCTATCTATCTATCTACCTACCTATCTATCTATCTATCTATCTATCTATCTATCTATCTATCTATCTATCTATGTATCTAATCTTACCTAAATCTTAGAAAGGTTATACTGGATTGAGACAGAGAAAATCCTCCTGATAAATATATTTTTCTCAAATATATTGACAGAGAGCACAGAACAAGTGCACTAGAATAAAGTAGCATTCATCTGTTCTCAAACCACTTAGTGACAAGGGAAGCCTTAGAACCCAGGTAGCTGTTACCTACTAAGCCAGAATCTGTGTAATGCTAAACTAAGATTTTATATGTCTCTGCTAAGGTTGATGATAACTGTAATAGGCTTATCTTTTTGTGCCAGAGAATATAAGACAATGGTGGATTTCTTTATTATATTTCCACATTAAGACCCCAAGTATTACATTTCAACATGCAATCAAGTCCCAAATGAATTTATTAATTAATAACACAATTTGTTTGGGGACAAGTTTTGACAGATGAGGAATTAAGAAAGAGAAAGTCCTACATGTTTTGACATACATTATATTGAACCTAAAGTTTTAAAATATTCACAATGAATTCTCAGTCCTTTTCCTGAGACACTTTCAAACACTCTGTTGTCGTCATTTTAAAATTGAAGGAACTCTAGCCTTGGAACTGACAGGAATATTAAATATATCAGATATCTCAAAGGAACCACTAGGATTAATGATATTATAGTTTCTACAATAGAAACTTTAAATGTGGCCTCTTTTTTCCAGAAGATTCCTGCTTTGCTATAATTTAACAATTCAGACAATGCTTTGCTTAATGATACACTTTTAAACTTGCATATCTTGGAAAATAATTGGATTTCTAGGACTCTGAATTATACCTTAAATTATAGACATAAGATTATAGCAAGATACACAAATAAAATCTCTTCTGATTGAGATATTTATTAAATTTTATTTTCTGTTTTCTTTGTATTCCTTCTTAACTTAGAGAAATCTTACATATACTTAGCAACTACTGACATTTAATTTACAATTATATAAGGAACTAATATTCCTACTATACATTTTATTTTCTGAACACAACAAATACTATATTACATTGAAATTTCATAAATTTAAACGTTTATTTTTATTTTGAGTAGTTTGCCTGAATGGAAGTTTGTATACCATACGTACACCTGCTGCTGATGGATAGCAAAGGAGGGCCTCACATCTCCTAGTGATAGATGGTTCTAAGGCAACATGTGGGTACTGTGAATGGAACCTAACTTATCTGCAAGGGCAGCAAGTGTTCTTAACTACAGAGCCATCTCTTAAGACCTAGAAATTTAATAAAAGAAAACGTTGTTGAATCGTTACAATGCTCGAGGTTTATGCAACCATCTTCTACAGGCAATTGGTCACATCTATAAGCTTTCAACTTATCTTTTAACAGTTTTTAATAATATTTTAACATGACTTATGTAAACTTTGAGTTATTATCCCTACATACTCTTTGCTTTCATAGATGGCCTCCTCCATGGACAAGAAATTAGAACCTGGACAGGGAGACTATGAAAGCATAATTGTTATAATTGTTAAATGCTTCAAACTTTAAAACAGCAACAGTTATTCTTACAGCCCTCATAGCTGTAGACTCCCCAAATATCCGTATTTTAAAGTTTTTTTGTGATATTTTAAGTTTTTGCAAGTGCTATAATACTAAAGAAGTAGAAACATAAAAGAAATTAAGAAAACAATGAGACTTGGACAGAAGAGACATTTTTGCCTAAACTGGAACAATATAACCTTAATGGATCATTTCAATATGGATATTCACTAATTTCAGAGTATAAGTTGTCATGCTACTGGACTGGAAGAAGACATTAACTCACATGTTATAATTCTTTGATGAGTAGAGATTCTTCTGTAAAACCAGGCTAAATGTTCATATTCACCATTCAGTGGACATAGATTAGAGCTTAAAAATGCACAGGTTTTACTTATCAGAAGCAACATTTTCCATGCTAAGTTAGGATTCTCTCTTATTGTCTGGTCCCATGATACGTGCTATTTACGTGGAGATTTTAAAAGGAATATCATTACTTCAATTGTGGGGAACCAGCACGTGGTCTCTTTATGATGACATATATTATATGAGCATGTGGAGATAATTGAGGTGTGTTCACTTGCTTTGATTTTGCAGACAGGATCTGAAATGATAACCCAGGCTGACTGCAAATTCACTGTGTAGCTTAAGTGTGGTTCACATTTGTGACACTTCTGCCTCAGCTTCCTGAGTGCTGCCTTCATTACTTATTTTACTATTTTTCACTGTTGAGGCTTTTAAGACTTTTTTCACTTCTAACCCATATTTCTAAAAGAAAAGAATAGAGAAATCAATACTTAGAAGCAATCATTAACACCAGAGACAAGCAAGCTAGTCAACAAGTGCTAATGTGTTTATTTTCTTCTTTAGCTTTCTGCTCTGGGAGTGTTTATTCTTCTTAAAGGAGGGAGGCCCATAGGCCAAAGGCAAAGTGATAGAAGCAGCAAGAGACACAGTCTGCCCTTCAACATGTACCCTTCTCTATATATCACAGATAGACTTTACACTGGGAACTTTAAAAGCTAAGCTTCAAGTATCATTAATCATTTCAGTATTTAACTACTATTGTGCTTGCCTGGTAGATAGTATCCAATGCTTCCCAATATGAGAGATATAGTCATTTAGAGATAGATGATTGATCAATAGGTAGGAAGATGATGGATAGATAGATGGATAGATAGATAGATAGATAGATAGATAGATAGATAGATAGATAGACAGATAGATAGACAGATGGATGGGTGATAGGTAGGTGGATGGATGATATATGGATGGACAGACATAGAGATAGACAGAACAAAAAGAGATTGCATATTGTCATTCTGGCAGAGATATTTGAAAATCTTCCTTAAACATTTATTCCAAAGGATAAATGAGAAATGAAAAATTAAAATCAGTTAGGACATGTTTATTAGCAGTAATAGAAAGTGTAGCCCTTTTTCTTTTTTCATTAAGTATTTGTAGATAACTTCCCATGTAACAGATTTCAACCTTTACTCTTAGACACATAGAAATCCAGAATTTATACCTGATACTTATCTTAAGCCACTTGTCATATGATTAGAAATACATGCACACACACACACACACACACACACACACACACACACACACACAATTTATGTAGAGTTGTGGGGGGTTTTATCTACATGTAAGTCTAAATATTACATGCATGCCTGGTACACATGGAAGATAGAGTAAGCATCTACTACCCTAGAAGTAGAGTTTTAGACAGATGTAAGCAGTTATTTGGGTGATTGTAATTGCATTCCAGTCCTCTGGAAGATAAGGTACTGCTCTTAGTCATTGAGCTATCTCCTAGCCCATGAAATTCTGTGTGCCACATGCAAAAATTTAATATGCTATTTCGATCTAAGTAGGTGCCTGTAATACATAACATCACAAGTCTTGCAATACGTCACTAATAAAGAAGATAAAATTTAAAAATCCTTACTCTAGAAGGAAAATCAAACAAATCATGGACTTACATATTACATTTTTAAAAATACAGGTACAGCATTATGCTTATTAGAATTATATTTATATTTATATATGTATAAAAAGTATATAAAGAATTAAATTTATGTATGTTCACAAATAAATATATGCAAATATATGCAAAATTCTGGTAGTTTCTATGTTAGAATTATTATATTACAATGTTTTTAATTAAATAACTTGGTTTCCTATATTTTTAGAATTCATACAGTGAATAAATAATATTTTATTATAAGATTAATGTTATATGCTTATGTGTATATGTTATTGCTTATGCAACTATAAACATAAATTTTCTACAAGGTTCACAGTTTCCCAAAAAACTTATATACAGTTTTGTTGATTCTTATATACTCTTTCAATGTCCACTATACTTTGTTTAATTGAAGAATTGAACAAATGTTTATGGAACAACATAAGCATAGCTTCATCCAGCAAAATTGAACAACAAAAATATAGGGCTAAGCAGTGAGATAAAAATATAAGTGCCCAGCCGGGCAGTGGTGGCACACGCCTTTAATCCTAGCACTTGGGTGGCAGATGCAAGCAGATTTCTGAGTTTGAGGCCAGCCTGGTCTACAGAGTAATTTCCAGGACAGCCAAGACTACACAGAGAAACCCTGTCTCAAAAAAACAAAAACAAACAAACAAATAAAGCAAAACAAAACAAAAAATGTAAGGGCCCAAGGGTTATTGTGAGGCTGCCATCACATTCGAGTATAGACAAGTGAGACCATAAAGAGACTCTGAGGGGATGGAAATGAAACGACCATAAACCACATTTGCATTTATTCATAATTCTTAATTTGGATATTATATGTTTGCATCCCTAAATCAGATCACATCAAGTGACAGAAACAAGTTTAAACCACTGATCCCTGAAATCAGAGTAACCATCCAATAATTTTTACTAATTTGAATCACCGAAATTATTTCCTAATGTTAGATTTCATAAGTTCCTGGCCAGTATACACTCATCTAATAGTTTCAACTACATTTTGGAGACTAGTACCACCTTAGTGCCATCAACTAATCCCTCCTCCAAATCCCAAGATGCTTTGCCCTCTAAGCTTTGCTGTGGATAAGAACTGTGATTATCACAGGAGAACTGAAGATTCAAGTTTCTCCCAGCAAATGGTGAGGTCCTTTTATATGACAATCTGATTAGAAAATGGGCCAGGGCCCTATAACTGGGGCTCAGATTTACTGCCTCTTCCAGGAGATAGAGTTGTAACATCTCTAGCCAACCGTTCCATATTGCTCAGACTCACACTATGCCTTATTAGTTGTCCATCGGTTTTTACGTGTGGCTTGCTCCCTAATCAAGCAGTCTGAGGGCATACTTCTTGCACTTGAACTGGCTGGAAATTATCTGTATGCATTGTAAGATAGTCTAGTTGTTATTTATAGTTAATTAGAAAAGACGAGTCAGAGTGTTCTTGTCTCTACGCATAGAGTAAGATATCATTCTAAGGCTGGCACATTATTTTCCTTCGCTTGATGAATGTTTACTGTCACTGCTCAATAAGAGATGAGCTACAGTCTGCTAGTTTTGGCAGTGTCTGCATAGTGGGGCCGTTTAGCTTGTCCTCCCGAATTACGGCTCCATTTATTTCATCCAGTTTCATTAATCTTTTGAGTACCTTCATGGCTGATGATATGGCTATGGCTAGTGTTGAGTAGAGGATTAATTACATGTAGTTTGAAGCAGCGCATCTATGAAAGCCAGCCCCCCAAATGATTTGGATGTCATTTTAATTAACACAAAACAGACCTATAATAGACTGCAGAACACTGTGCAAAGGACAATCTCCAGAGAGAAGGTCAAGAGACGGATAGGAAAGCAACAGCTATGACCCTCATGGAAACCACAGACTAGGCATATAGTGTACAATGAGGCATCAATTCATGTTCTTTACTGGTAGCTCATAGTATACAATTTATCTCCTTTTTGAAAAGATAAATGATTTAAGTTTGAAGGTGCTTCAACACAAAAATAACTAGCCACCAAGTTGATTTTCTGTGGAGGAGAGTTACCTCTCATGAAAGAAAAATACATACCTAAGGTGATTTTTTTTTTTGAAATGCAGTGAATCTTAAACCTCTTTTCTATTACTTACTGCTGACATGTAAAATGTCATTTTGATTCTGTTCGTCTTTTCATCAAAATCATCAACGTGTCAAATGCTGTAGAATCATTGAAACAGTCAAGAAACTCAAGTTCTAATGCGAGAAAGAAAATAACTGTCATTGTTTTGGAAAAAAAAAGCTGTTTGCTAAATGATTTTTTCTTTGAAATGGTTCTTATTTCCTCATCAGCTTACATTATAATTTAGAAGATGCACTTCGAGGAGGAAAATGTTGATTCCTTGAAAATTATATGTCTTATTCCTAATGCATTCATTATGTTTGTCAGACTGAGAGGTGAGGAGGGAGATAGCTAATGCTTATGGTGCACTTCAGTTGTTCCAGGTCCTAAGAAAGGCTTTATACCTGTACCATATTTACTCCTCAAACCTTTGATGTAGGTGGTATCATTGCCTTTGCAAATATAGAAAGTCTTTTAAAGTACACAAGAATATCTGCTCCAGGTCTGCAATTTTTTCTAGCTCTCTGATCCTTTGCCACACTATCATATCTCCCTTTCTGTTTGTATTTCCCTGGTTTCCAAAGGGGGAAGAAAATCATTATTTTTTTCTATAGTAATTTGCCAACAAATGTAGGATGATTTACTCTTACCAAAATATTTCTTTTATCGTGTTTATTTTTGTTGCTTGTTTGTGACTGTCTACCTTAGGTGACAGTGGTCCCTTTCATCCTCCATAGTATGTGTCATTGATATATCTTTCACATCACTGGGCTTACATAAGACACTGGCATTCTTTAGTTAATGTTTTGTTGTCCATCTATACTACCCAGATAACAAGACTTGAAGCTTATGTTTTAGATTATACACTCTTCCTATCATTTAGGCATCACTTACATCCCTACCATGATTTTCCATCTGATTCTTGTTGATTTCCTAAATATCTTCTATACTGGAGCTCCTAGCTTCTTCAGTTTCCTCACTCCAGTAACTTTGTCCTTTGTAATATTGCATCTGAATATTCACAGTCATATTACAAGCTTTAGCACTACCAAAATTGCAGAGTTTCCATGACCTCAGATTGTTCCAGTCCCCTAACTCATTATTTCTTCCCTTTCTAACTTCAATAATATTCCAAATTCAAATAAAGTTCTAGAGCAACCCTTCTACAAAGTCACTGTTCCTCTCATGCCTTAAACTCTTATTTCCTACCTTCTCCAGATGAAAGTCAAAACTTGTCATAACCACCTACTTTAAAAGCCCTTATTCACTTGCCTTTTGCTTACTTAATTTTGGGAAACAAAATAACCATGATTAAAGCTATTTTTCATCCTTTCCTCGCTAGCAATATTACAACTGAATGTGACCAACTGAATGTAGATCCCAGTTTAAATTGAATAGCTTAAGGTGGTATTTATACCCATTGATGTCATGGTTAACTCAGATTTTTCAGATAAGTATGTCATATACTCATCCCTTTCTGCCAGATTAATATCTACTTTTTCAAATCATGGCTTTGAAATTTATTTCATTACATAGATAGATAGATGGATAGATGGATAGATAGATAGATAGATAGATAGATAGATAGATAGATAGATAGATAGATAGATAGGAGGATAGATAGATAGATATAAATAGACAGACAGATAGATGTTCAAATTAGTCAGTTGCCATAAAACCCCATCTCAACAACCACCAACATCAGCTCTCATGTAATATCCATTCCCTCCTTCATCAGGAGGTTAAATCATGTCAATAACTTCAACCAACTTCTATTTATATCACTAGAACCAATCTCTCTCACTGTCTCAAAGCTGTTCTTTCATAAGACTGTACTCTTCCTGCATCATTAATTTTCCCCATCATTCCAACTTGAAACATAATATTATTTATTTAAAGGAAAACAAAAAATTATCCTATTATTTAAATTGACCTATCAGCTAGCAACCTATTCATGCCTTCCTTAACAACTAAGTTCCATGAAACAATTACCTATACCTAACGTCTCACATTTCTCTCTTTTAACACATACAATGGAATACTCACTACTAACATTTAACACAAACAGCTTTTGAAAAACTTACTTTTGCTGAAGCCAGAGGTCACTCATTTTTCTTTATTTTACTTAATCCCTATATCTTACTTTACTATGCTCACATTTCTTATTCTATTATGTTGTAAGTCTTTTACATTACCTTTAAATATGTAACCATGATATCTAACTTAACTAGAGGTTCACATATTTAAATTTTTATTTGGCCATATACTGGGATATAAATTTCAACTCACATTGTTTTCCAACCTTATTACACTCTTCAAACTGTTTCCCCTAACTCTAGGTAATGGTAATTCTGCATCATAAGATTCCTAAAGTAATTGGGTCATTATTGATTTCCTCTTTCTTGACAATATTGCCTATATTATGATGCATCAATAGAATATATCAATTCAATTCCCATTTTTTTTAGTGAGTACATTCCATGCATGTTCTTTTGGGCCTGAGTTACCTCACTCAAGATGATATTTTCTAGTTTCATCCATTTGCCTGCAAATATTTTTGTCCTTAATAGCTGAGTAGTACTTCATTGTGTAAATGAACCACATTTTCTGAATCCATTTTTCTGTTGTGGGTCATCTGGGTTGTTTCCAGCTTCTTGCTATTAAACAAGGATGCTATGAATATACTGTCTCTGTGGCATGGTAGGACATCTTTTGGGTATATGTCCAAGAGTGGTATAGCTGGGTCTTCAAGTAGATCAATTTTTAATTTTCTGAGGAACCTTCAGATTGATTTGCAGAATGGTTATACCAGTTTGCAATCCCACCATCAATGAAGGAGTGAGTGTTCTCTCTTTAAAAATCATTTTCCTTTATTATTATACAGTGATACTTATTATTCCATACAGATAATAATACACGATAGCTGTGCTTTTGGTTTTTAAATACCTGACTTTACTAAGTATACACCTACCAGGAATAACAGAATTAAGAGCAAATAGCAGATTAGAAGAGCCATCAGACAACAAAATATCAAACTCAGGTTTCAAAGCATCACTGGACAACTGAAATACACCAAATGAGAGAGCATTATAAACCAAGTCCAGAACTTTTAAATATCTCTCATAATTAATAGAAAAACCCAGTTCAATTTATCAACTGAATTTTTTCCTCCCAAAAGTTCAAGATGGAACAGATAATGCCTGCAGGTGAGGCTTCCAAGTAGAGAATGCTTAACAGCATACAGGTAATTTCGTCAAATCGGATACTTAAAAATAGACCAGAAGAAACTGATGGGGACAGTTTGGCAGGCAGCAGGAATGCCCATTTGAGATATTCCCCATGGATATGAATCCCATGGCTGAAGGGCTTCCTGCTCCTATTGCAGTTATTTTTATATGATGTCATAAACACTAGTAATCTAGCTTAAATATTTTACCTCCTTGTTGTTCTCCTGGGCATTTTGTTTTTAAGAGCCTTAGCAGATTTCTGTTTCTCCCTAAGCTCATATAAGGTCAGAGGAACAGTATGACAAAAAAGAGACGCCTTTTCAGAATACTTTGCATTAATATGTTTGGGACAAAAGGTACCAGAGCAATTTGGCTTTGAGAGACCCTTCTTCTTAGCACAAACAATACTTATAATGTATATTATGCATTATAATATACTGTACTCAAGATATATTTTCTATGTACAAATCTTTAAAATTTTTCAGTAGTATTTCTTAGAAGTAATTTGCATATATATTCTAGATATATACACAATTGTTAATTTTACAAATTTTGGTCTGCAAATCAATTTTAAAATATGTCTTAGATAACTTAGAAATCAAAATTAAATATGGGAAATTTAGCAGTGTGAAGCTTTAGTATTGTTTCCGGTTTATACCAGTGTCTGACAGTGGTTTTAAAAAGCTGAAGCTATATCATTAAATATTAAAATATGTCTCATCAATAATGATTCATAGAACCTTTACTTCCTATACTAAAAGTGTTTATATTCTTACACTAAATATGTATTATATTTCTTGTATGCTTACAACTATTGCATTATTATTTAACACGTAAGTCATTATGATGCCGGTCTTGTTTCTACTTCATGAGATACTAATTTCAGATATCTTCTTTTCATATCAATAATGGAAAAAATAATATCTCCATAGATTCCACGTATCATCTAATGAATTATCATTATCACAAGAATATGTACCAGGAAGCCAATTATATACAATGTATTTGTCATGTGTTATCTATCACCTAGAGTTATTAGAGGATTATACCCAGGAGCTTTTGGAATGAGGCCTATCTTTTGAAGATCTTGAATCCTATATATTCTAGATATCTCAGCAGAAGTAACTGTGTAAATCAATGACAAAACAGTCTTTGTTCAGAACTGTGATCCATCAAGTTTATGCAGGTAGTTCATCAACGATGTTTTGCTTGGAATCTTGGCTGTATCTCTGCTGTCTTACCCATCAATTCATCAGTTTGCAAGCAACTTTACCTTCATATATTTTCACTTGTCACTGGTTTTAAGTATTTTTTGTATAAACACAATGCTTACCTAATTCTCTGATCACTTCATAAAATAATTACTCCACAACACAGTTATTATTTCTGAAGTATACATGTTCTCACATGTGTGTGTCTGATTGTTCATGTGGGGGTGCTGTGTGGGTGTGGAGTGTTGTATTTTTTTGCTTTGGTTATCATTATTGATGAAGCCATATACTGAGAATAGTTATTCTTCTTGACCAAAATTGTAACTCCATTCATTAACGGTTGATCATACAGGTAATGTGAAGAACTCCTAAAGCTACTACTGAAATAGTAGTTTCCTTCTAGTCTTGACAGCCTGTAAAAAATGTAATGACTAATAATTTTTATTGGATATTTTATTTATTTTACATGTCATATGATATCTCCTTTCCCGGTTTTCCCTCAGGAAAAAAAAAATAAAGAAAAAAAAAAAGGAAAAAAAAAAAGAAAAGAAACTTGTTCCCTCCCTCTTCCCCCTGCTCAGCTACCCACTCTCTCCTGCTTCCTGGCCCTGGCATTCCCCTACATGGGCATAGAACCTTCATGGGACCAAGGGCCTCTTCTCCCATTGATGACTAATATTTTTGACAAGGGTAAGTGGCCCCATCCCTCAACCGGAGGCCGTGACTATTTACTGGATAAGTCTCTACAGGTTCTATCTCCCCACTGTTGGGTATTTCGACTAATATCCTCCCTATTGGGTCCTGAGAATCACTTGGATCCTTGGCATCTTGGACTTTCTAGTGGCTACCTCTAGTTCACCCTCCCCAACTGCTTCGCAACTGCTTTAAAATTCTTGATCCTCTGTACATCTCCCCCATTTCCTCCTATATCTGGACTGGCATCACTTTTTTTTCCTCCCCTTCTTTCTCCCTTCCACATCCCTCTCTCACTCTACTTCCCTTAGTTTATTTTATTCCCTTTTCTGAGTAGGACTGTAGCATCCACTCTTTGGTGTGATCTTCTTTCTTCTTGGGCTTCATATGGTCTATGAGTTATATTGGGGTATTCCAAGCTTCTTTTTGGCTAATACAGACTTATCAGTGAGTACATACCACATGTATTCTTTGTGGGTTACCTCATACATCTACCCACCTAAAAAATATTAATTGAGAATTCCTTCTGTCAAAAGAAAAAGAGTGGAAGTGAGATTGAAGGAAGGGCCATCCAGAGACTGCCCCTCCCAGGGATCCATCCCATTTACATATACCAAACCCAGACACTAATGCTGATGCCAAGAAGTGCTTACTGACAGGAGCCTGATACAGCTGTCCCCAGAGAGGCTTTGCCAGAGCCTGACCAATAGAGATGAGGACGTACGTGGCCAAACATCAGACTGAGTGTGGGTACCCCAAGGGAGAAGTTAGGGCAAGGACTGTAGGATGTGAAGGGTTTTGCAACCCCATAGGAAGAACAACAATATCAACCAACCAGACCCCCCAAAGCTTCCAACTAAACCACCAACCAAAGAGTGCACATGGGGGAACCCATGGCTACAGCTGGATATGTAGAAGAGGATTGCCTTATTGGGCATCACTAAGAGGTGAGTCCCTTGGTCCTGTGGATGCTTAATGATCCAGGTAGGGGAATTCTAGAGTCCTGAAGAAGGAGTGGATAGCAGGTGGGAAAGCATCCTCATAGAGGCAGGGGGAATACGAGGAGGAAGAGAACAGGGGATTTGTGAAGGGGAAACTGGAAAGGGGGATAACATTTGAAATGTAAATAAATAAAATAACCAATTAAAATGGAAAAAACAATAACTACATTTTTGGAAGGGTAACTACTAAAAGAGAGTAGAGGACAGACTTAACTCCTTCATTACACAGGTTTCTCTGTGCAGCCATGTTAGTCTTAAGCTCGTTATTACCTTTCTCAACTTCATGAGAGAGGAATCCATAAATGTGTGAACATGTTTAGCTGGAGACATACTGATTGTGAAGAACAAGCATCTGTAAAAGTTCTAAAAGACTTTTGAAGGTTTGCCTTAACAGATTATGACCACAATACAGATACATTCTCTTTATTTTCTATCGTGAATTATTTTCTATTTTAAATTAGATTGTATCAGTGAAATATCCCAGTGATATCTTCACCAGTAATAACTTAAATACTAGGAAAACTCAGAAATATCCTATTTATAACACTAACATTTTGTGTGTTATAAATTTTATTTTTCTGTTGAACTCTGATTAGAACCCAGTGTTCTTATTTTATATTATCATTTTTCTTTCTTTATAAATCAAGACAGCCAGTCTGAATAGTAACAACAGCACAATAGTTCCATGGTCCTTACATTTGTGAAGCTACTATCCCAGTATATACTTACATTGCTTACCTTGTAAAGAATTACTAATCCTCAACTTAGTGAATCAAACATTTATGTACTTTGAGTTTCACATTTGCACATGTAAAAATATGTAAACCATCTCTCTGGCTCCTCTATAAAAAGAGTTAGACAGCACAAACTTTTCTAATTATATTTCAGGAATATACCTTACTGACAATTGGAGAAGTTTTATTAAGCTCCTGGGAATTATATGACTTTTCCTTAAGATAAAATAACCTGAAACAAATAACATCAAAGGCTGGGTTTAGTTCAGGGTCAGAAGGCATAGTCCATCACAGGTGTGAAGTCCTGATGGCAGGAGCTCCAGGCAGCTGGTGAAGTTTCATATTCGGTCAGGAGACAGATTGATGAATACAAGTGGCCAGTTTCTCTTTGTTTCATCTAAGGTCCATGTCAACAATTTGGAGAAGCCCACTTTTAGAATGGGTCTTTCCAATTCAGTTAGCCTCACCAAGTTACTCTCTCACAGGCATTGCCAGAGACCAAGGTAATTGACACAATCCTTCATAAGGATGCCTATAAGCATTGCATCCTGGGTAATTCTAAATTTTGTCAGGTTGACAAACAGTATTAACCATCACACTGATATTCATAGCAGTGAACACCTCTTATGTATTCATAACAGCTACACCTGGAGTGGAGCAGGTATTTTATTCACATGGCTTCTTATATCTACTCTTCTGATCACATTCTCTCCATAAGCCTGAATAATAATTACAAAAAATTATTCAACCTTGTACTTGTTTCTGAAGGGCTTATGCTTATTTTGTGCAGCTAGAGGTTAGCACACAATAAGATGCAAGTAAGTAATAAGGTATCTGCTATAAAAATGCTGTGAGCTACAATAATGACAGGCACTGGTGCAAATGTTATAGGAGTAACCAAACCCTTTATGACTGGATTTAAAGACAATTGTAAAAAAATACAAAATAAAACCCATGACTACTACGATGAATAGACCAAAAACCTGTCATTGACAATATGAGAGGAGTGTGTGTGTGTGAGTATGTGTGTGGGTGTGTGTGTGTATGTGTGTATGTGTGTGGGGGTGCGTGTGTGCATGTGTTTACATCTACATATCAGTCTAGTTTTCTTCTTTATCCACAAATATTTTTATTTTGTAGTAGATAGCAAGTAATACAAAGACTGATTACTTGCCAACCTATTGAGAATAAAATGCTCAGCATGCGCAGCTCTGACAGGGACAAATGTTTAACCCTTAGTCCCCCACACACATATACTCCATTGTAAAGAATCATCAAGGAAGAGGACACATGAAAAATTGTTAGAACCACCAAGACTGGAGGATTCCCTGAAAATGATTTCTTCGTAACATAGCTGATTCCTTGCCCATGTAAACTTATGGTGGCTCTGACGGCATGGGCAAGACATGAGAATAGACAAAGCCTGGAAAATGTTGCAAGTTGTATGAAAATGAGCAATAGAAATACACGAAAGCTGAAAAGTGACAACTGCAGAAAATATATTCTAGATTAGGAGAGAAGTTGAGTGGTGTGTGAGTGTGTACATGTGTGTGTGTGTGTGTGTGTGTGTGTGTGTCTGTGTATCCTTTTTCCAAAATATGATTCTGAATAAGGTTGATGTCATATATGGCCCTATTATCTAGAAAGAACAGTATACCCAAATAAAAGAGTAGTGAAGATTTAATGAATTGGAGTTTTTATATGAATAAAGCTTCTGTCAGTTTTGTTTTGGTTTTTTTTCATTGTTGTTTGTTTTGTGTTTTGTGTTGTTTTTGTGTTGTTTTGTTGTTTTGAGACATGTAAGGGGCTATTACTACATACTCTAAGCTGACCTCAGGCCACATTCATCATGTATTCTGTATTAATCTTTACCTTGAACTGTTACTCCTTCTGCCATAGTCCTCTTAGTGAGGAGATTTGGATTTGATTTGGTTTGGTTTGGTATGGTGTGTTTTAGTTTTGTTTTTGTTTTTGTTTTGTTTTTGTTTTTGTTTTTTGTTGTTGGGTTAGTCATTTATTTTTGTTGTTGTTGTTGTTTGCATTTCTGAGAAAAATTATATTGACTTGATATAATTTATTTGCCAGGAAGGATGATTCCATCATACTTCTGCTGGAAACAGCACATGGTCTCCTCTTTGCTGATTCTGTGTTTGGCCCCAATGCAGCCTGTTTTGCGCTTGTGGTATGCAATGCTGAAACCCAACCTACCTGGTACCACATTGAAGTCTGGACCATAGGTCCCAATGCTCAGGTCATATTTGATGCCTGATGCTCATTCTTTTCTTTTATCTTTATTCTTTTCTCATATATTACATCATTGCTGATTTTTTCTTGTGTCATCTCCCCAGTTACTTCCTAATGCCTTTACTTTCCCCAAGAACCACTCCTTCCTCATTTCTCACCAAAAAGTAGATATCCTGGAAATATCAACCAAATATGTCATATCAACTTACAATAAAACTACACATATACTCTCAAATCAAGGCTGAACAAGGTAACCAAGTAGAAGAAAAAAGTTCCAAAAGCAGGCAAAAGAATCAGAGACAGTGCCACTATTAAGAGTCCCACAAAACCATAGTATATAGGCAGAAGCCCTACATCAGACCCATACAGGCTCCTTGGTTGATTGCATAGTTTCTGTGAGCCCCTGGGAAGCCTGATGAGTTGATTCTACAGACTGTGTTTTTTGGTGTCCAATGTCCTTGAGCCCACTAGTTCCTAATGTCCTTATTCTCTTCTACAGGATTCTTCAATCTCACTTAAATATTTGGATGTGTGACTCTGCATCTGCTTCCATCAGTAGCTGGAGGAAGCTCTTCACAAAAATTATGCTAGGCTTTGAGTACAGCAGAATATCATTAAGAATCAGTGTGTGTGTGTGTGTGTGTGTGTGTGTGTGTGTGTGTGTGTGTGTGTGTGTGTGCATGTGTGAGGTTTGATTGTATCCTAGGGCTCTGGGCTCTGCAGGCTCTGGTTCCTGGCTCTCTACACAGTGTCAGTGGTGGGTCCTGTCTCAGGGCATAGGTCTTAAGCTGCCCAGTAATAAGTTGGACACTCTTCCAAGTTCTGTACCATCTTTACCTAGGAACATCTTGTAGATGTATTTGACAGTCAAAACTTTTGTGGTTGAGTTGGTGTTCCAATCCCATGACTGGAAGCCTTACCTGATTACAGAAGATGATCATTTCAGGATCTCAGTATCTCTCATTGCTAGTAGTTTTTGCTAGGGTCACCCTCATAGATTCCAAGGAGTTTCCATTGCAGTGGTTTTCTACCTTACCCCACCAAATGCCTTCCAATTTTAGTTGTCTTTACTTATCTTTTAACATTTAATAGTTGTTTATCCCAGGTAAGTTAATGCCTTCTGCTATAGTAGATTATCAAAAATAAACTTTAATTAAAAACATCAGATATTGTCATGATTATTTTTGTTAAACCTAAAAGTTCTAGTATAAAATCAAATTCATAGCAGTACTTACAATGGCTGGTGCTCAAAATCATATGTAGAAATTGAAAACATACAAAAAGGTATAAAATGCTTGAGAAGAACAATTTCTGTTTTCAGAGATGAAATAGAACATTATTATACCAATGTTACTTTTATATAGTATTTAATAATTTGTGCATTTCAATGAATGCTGCAATGATGTTTGACTAGAAAGAGGTTTAGTTAATAATTTTCCTTACACATACATTAACATATAAAAATTAAGTACACATTTCTTCTAATACATAAAATCCTTTGGAAAACGTGTATGATTTTCATTTGCATCCAGTTTCTACCACTATTATGAACATGTGGTGAAGTATGCTCCTATGACAAACAGCAATGTAACTGAGTGCTACACCTTTTTTTTAACAATTCTTATGGTCAGTACTACATCTTTAATTGAGACAGTTAGTACTCCAGTATATTTTTTGAGAATTAAAAATAAATATGGAATCTAGGTCAGCAGTGACCAGTATCTAAGGAGTTAAATATAACTACATTTATTGGAGTTAGCCAGATAGGGCATACTGGGGTGTATATCTTCTCTCTATCTCTCACTTCTAAGGCCTCACATATTATCTCTGGTGTCTTTGCACTATCCTTTTTATTAAGTTCCAGGTAAAATGTGCTGCTTTTCAGTTATTTGGTTTGCTTGCTAAGCACTATCCATTCAGGAACTGCCTCAGAGTCCAGTACTCACCAATAGGGCATGGCAAATGGAAACTGTTGAGATATTAGTTTTTATTTATTAACAAATAATAATAAAAAGGTGAGGTATTTCTCTTTTTTATCTCAAAAATTTCAAATTTGATATGTAAACATATTTTCGGTTCCTTCATATTCATGTCTAGTACCATTGACACCAAGATAAATACCAAAGTCCTCAATTCAATAGTACTGTTAAGTGGTGAAAATTCACTCTAAGCTAATAAAATTTAAAGTCAATATTTTATTGATGTTTTATCAAAAGGCATGAATGTATGTGTCTGGGTTTGTATTATTATTTTATTTTCTAATAGTAGAATAGTTTTATGAGAGGGTACTATACATTTTATTTCATGAAATCTTGTTTCATTTTACCCTAAAAAGTATTTTATTGATTAATTAACATTATAACAATATTTTTACATTTCACTAATAAAATTTAACTATAAGTTCTACTTGAATATCCATTAAGTCATTTCAAGATTCAATCTTAAAAATACAACTTGGTATCTTTTAGCTTCATCTTAATTTCTTTCAGTTCTTATTCTTTGCTAAATTGTTGAGATGACTTCAAATATGGTCTGTGACTACAAAATGTTTTGTTTTGTTTCATACAGTTTATATGAAAAGCAGTACACAAGAGTGATGAAGTTGGCCATATTTAAAAAAAAAAAAATCTGTCATGTTGAGGAGAATATGTCCTTTGTTGTGGAGACAAAAGGAAAGCATTTTCAAATGTAAGAATGCATGTGTTTCTACAGTACAACTTAAAGTGGAAAGTATAATAGTCTTAAAAAGCATTTGTTTTGTAACCAGGGACATAGCCCAGGTAGTAAAGTGCTGACTGTGCAAGCATTATGACTTGAATTTGGATCTCAAGCATCATGTAATTCAAGTGCTTGAATTGGAAGAAATAGAGAGAGTCCCACTGCCTGCTAGCCAACTATTCTTGTTGAGTCAGTGAGCATAGTAAAATACCCAGTATCAAAGTACAAAATACAGAAGTAACTAAGAAAAACACCAAGAGTTGATCTCTGTCCTCCATGCACTCCTGAACACATGTACATGGTCACAATGACATTTCAGTCCCATAGGCACACAAACATACATATGCACACACACACACACACATACACACACACACACATACACATACACACACATACATTTTATCAACAGATCCATATTGACCATGATGAGAATATCTATAAAAATAATTCCATAGTATATGAAATTTTTTATTAATTAATTAATTTTTTACACTCCACATTTTATTCCCTTCCCCATCCACCCTCTGACTGTTTAACATCCCATACTTCCTCCCCAACCCTCCTGTCTCCACGTGGATGCCCCCATTCCCCACCCCACCTAACCTCTAAACTTCCTGGGGCCTTGAGTATCTTGAGAGTTAGGTGTATCATCTCTCAATTAACGCAGACCCAGAAGTCCTCTACCGTGTCTGTATTGGGAGCCTCAAATCAACTACTGCACACTGTCTGTTTGGTGGTCCAATTTGAGAGATCTCAGGGTTCCAGATTATTTGAGACTGCTGATCTTCCTATCAGATCACCCTTCTCCTCAGCTTCTTTCAGCCTTCCCTAATTCAACTACAAAGGTCAGCTGCTTCTGTCCATTGGTTAAGTGCAAATATCTGCATCTGACTCTTTCAGTTGCTTGTTGGGTCTTCTGGAGTATGGTCATGCTAGGTTAATTTTGTGAGTGCTCCATAGCCTCAGTAATAGTGTCAGGCCTTGGGACCTCCCCTTGAGCTGGATCCCACTTCGGGCCTGTCGCTGGACTGTCTTTTCCTCAGGCTCCTCTCCATTTCCATACCTGAAATTCTTTCAGACAAGAACAATTATGGGTCAGAGTTCTGACTGTGGGAGGGCAACCCCATCCCTCACTTGATGTCCTGTATTCCTGCTGGAGGTAGGCTCTATAAGTTCCCTCTCCCTACTGTCAGGCATTTTATCTAGGGTCCTACCCTTTGAGTCTTGAGAGCCTCTTACCTCCCAGGGTCCCCTCAACTCCTATCTCCCAAGGTTGCCTGTTTCCATTCTTTCTGCTGGCTCTCAGTTCTTCAGTCCTTTTCCTTCACCCAATACCAGATGAGTTTCCCATCCCCCTCCCACTTCCCCAGTAGTCCACTTTTGCTCCCAGGTCCTTCCCTCCCTCCCCACTTGTGATAGACTTCTTCTCTCTCCCAAGTGGAACTGAAGCAGCCTCACTTGTGTACTTAAGCTTGACCTTTTTTTAGATTTGTGGACTGTATCTTGGGTATTCTATACTTTTTTTTTAAAAAACTAATATCCATTTATTAGTGAGTATATACCACATATGTACTTTGGGGGTCTGAGTTACCTCACCTAGGATGATATTTTCTAGTTCCATCCATTTGCCTGTACAACTCAGGATGTCCTTGTTCTTAAAAGCTGAGTAATATTGCATTATGTAAATGAACCACATTTTTTGTGCCCCTGTGGCATGGTGGAACATCTTTTGGGTATATTCCCAACTGTAGTATTTCTGGGTCTTCAGATCTATTTCCATTTTTCTGAAGAACTTCCAGATTGATTTCCAGAGTGGTTGTACCAGTTTGCAGTTCCACCAGCAATGGAGGAGTGTTCCTCTTTCTCCACATCCTCTCCAACATGTGTTGTCTTCTGAGGTTTTGATCTTAGCCATTCTGATTGGTGTAAGGTGGAATCTCAGGGTCGTTTTGATTTGCATTTCTCTGATCACTAAGGACTTTGAACATTTCTTTAGGTACTTCTCAGTCATTTGAGATTCCTCAGTTGTGAATTCTCAGTTTAGTTCTATACTCCATTTTTTGATTGGGTTATTTGGTTTTTTTGGTAATTAACCTCTTGATTTCTTTATATATTTTGAATAGCAGCCCACTATTGGATGTGGGGTTAGTGAAGAATTTTTTCCCATTCAGTAGGTTGCCGATTTCTCATATTGATTATGTCCTTTGCCTTACAGAAGCTTTCTAGTTTCATGAGGTACCATTTATCAATTCTTAATGTTAGAGCATAAGTCATTAGAGTTCTGTTTAGGAAATTTCCCCCTGTGCCAATGAGTTCAAGGCTCTTTCCCACTTTCTCTTCTATTAGATACAGGGTACCTGGTTTTATGTTAAGGTCCTTGATCCACTTGGACTTGAGCTTTGTACAAGATGACAAATATGGCTCTATTTAAATGAGTCTACATATGGACAGCCAGTTAAACTAGCACCACTTATTGAAGATAATTTATTTTTTCCATTGTATACTTTTGGCTTCTTTCAATATTATCTAAAAAAATATAGTGGCCTTTGTGGTTTTCCAATATATATACATATAATCATTCCAGAGAAAACAATTCTATGTTTGAAATAACATTTAAAAGACTATGCTGTAAAGGACACCTGTCCTTTGCAGGTAAAATACTGTTGAACTGGAATACAAGCATATTGTAGTCATTTGTTATTCATATTTTTAAACATGATAGTATAGTCAAGAAAATTTTTTCCTTGTGGAGAAAATAGGTATTTCTCTGAATTTTGCTCTCCTCATTTAAGAAGTATGTGAAAGATTTGTTTCACATAAAAATCCATATAAAATCCAATCTAAGTAGCTGTTTTCAATACAAATATTCAGAAGCAAAAACTGGTTTCTTAGCAAATGTAATAGCACATGAAAGCATGGTGAGAATGTCTGCCCTGAGTGAGAACACTTACTCTCTGTAGTGTTAAGCTCAGACATTTTCCTGAACGCAAATGTGCTGGATACATCCTCCTAATTCCAGACTCCATTACTGTGCAAGGTCATTCTTGATCTCTATATTATCTCATGTTCAACACCATTAATGTTGGATAGCTACTCTAAACTGCATCAGCATATGAATTCATGCATGTGTTCCATTGAAAACCTTCTTTTCATCTCCATGTTATGTCAACTGCTTTTGTCAAAAGCCTTGCTTACATTATTCATCTTAGGACTGCTACAAAGTAAAAAGAGAATATAGAGATTGCTCTGCAATATGAAACTCTAGAATCAGAGAATCTTTTGTGGTTTTTTTGCCTTTCCCCATTGCATCTAGAATTCAAATGTTCCAGCTATTTTCATCAATGCAGCTGTAAATTTTTATAAATCCTGGCTTAGCCTGCTAGTCAAAAGGTTTCAAAAATGGGCTTTGCAGGCTATTTGGGACCACCAGAAAGGAAAGAACAAATACCAACTGTTCTTGCTATTTCCAACTCTGGCTTTCTAGTGGTTGTAAATTGTCCATGCCCTAACCAAGTGACTGTCTTCACATCCTCAATGTCATCATCTTTACAGTGAACAGTCAGCAGTTAGCTACATGAGGGTAACTCTAACAAGATCTGTACACTAGGAAAGCTTTAGTATGCCTCCCATGGGACAATTAGTTACATAGATACAGAATGTTCCTCTATCATATCTTCATTTATTTATTCCCTTCCCCTTTCTCTTCAATTCCTCTCTGTCCCTTAAATGTATAACTTTACATTCAAATTGACCAGAATGCAGTTGTCATGTTTTCTTAGCGTCTCCTAATAGTATACAAGTACAACACCAAAGAAATCTTGTAACATAACTTCCATGATATATAGCAGGGAGGGTAAAAGAATGCATGATATATGAGAGGAGGAGAAATTATTGGGGATGAAATATGACAGCTGTGAAAGACGGAAGGTGCAGAAAGGGAGAATGCATTTAGATAAAAATGTACAGATATTTATATTGTCCTTATATTGTCTGTTCTATTTCCATAGAATTTATTTTGTATAGATATAAACAATAAATACAAAGGAAAAGAAAAAGATATGACAATCATATAAAATCATGCTAAATATAAAGAATTTAAATTTAAACATTAGTAACTATGTGTTCAATCCACAGGCCTTGAGGAGAGGGGTTAGCTAGAGAAAGATATTACAAAAGAATGGCATGTGGGTGACCAAAACTGGCTCAGTGAACTCTTGTGAGAGCTTGAGGTGGACTCTTTCAGGGCAGGTAAATGCATTTGTGACAGAAGGTAATGGCTTAGTGAAGTTAGATCCTCACTGAATTATATGAATTAGTGTGCATTTTTGGCATGAAAAAAATATTGCTATAAATCCATAGTTGAGGATGCAGGACTATACTGTTAGTGCCACGAGACGAGCAAAGTAGAAAGCTGTTTGGGGCTAGGCATAGTTTCAAGGCCTGTAAACAGGACTGAATGCAAAGTAAGGACATTCTTGCTTTCTTGAAAACAGAAGGTAATAGGTTTTGAATACACAAAGCAATTTTCTGCATAGTGTGATACAGAGAGGAAAAGTCTGCCTCAGGGAAGAATTAGCAGTGACTGTGGATGTGAGGTTGCAGTGGTAACAAGGGCTCAGTGTGCAGCCTACTGTGGTCCTCAACACCCTAGCTGAAAGGCTACATGAAGGTACTGTCAGCGATGCTTTGCAGTCCTGAGGTTAGGATTCTAGCCAACACCAATTCCATGCTGAATGCATTATTCTAACTTTCCACATATCTTTGCCACCTCTTGTGCTATCTTGTGCCCATTGTATTGATGAGAAGAGCATGTTATCTTTTTAAAATTAGCCATAGAGAGACTCATCATTTCTCTAACTGCAACCCTGTCTTTCTATTATAACTCGGCCTCTCTCTGAAGTAACATGACTAAACTATTGGGTTCTCTTTAGACCTAAATTTTATCTCCATAAAATTTGTTAATGATGAATTTCCTTTACTGGAAAATTAATCAAATATAAAGAAATACTAGCTTCTGCTTAGAAAACATAGGTTAACTCTTGCCTCTGCAAAGTTATGTTGTAAAACACAGTGTAGTTGTCAAAAATTCATCCCCTTTAACATTTATTATTTTAGACTGTTCATGCTCCTCCCCAGTCACATGATAATTTACACAATGTGATAGTACCGAGAGAAGGGATCTTTGTAAGGTAACTCTGTTATAAAGGTGGAGCTGATGTGAATGTGATTGGACACCTCAGAGGGGAATGAATTGATGAAAGCAGGCTCTCCCCATTATGCAAACACAGTAAGGCTGCTCTCTAGAAACTATAGACATAGCCCTCATCAAAACTAATATTATTTTATTCTGAAACTACTTATCTTCCAGAACTGCAGAAATCTCTCTTCTTTTTATTGAAAAGTTTTTGTTTTAAATGTCAGAGAATGCCACAAAAATTATACACATACAATTTCTACCCTCCTATCTAGCTCCCCAAACTCCTCCTGTGTTCTGTCCCCATTAATCAAGACCTCTTCTTTTTTATTATTGTTACACATATTCATGTGTGCTCATGCATATGTTTATGTACGTGTATGTAGGTGTACACATGTATGCCTGGCACAGGATGGTACAGAGCCCTCCTCAAGTTCTGGATATAAATTCTTCTTTATCCTACATGTCCTTCCTCTGGAACTAGACTTTATAAATTGTCACCATCATTTGATCATAGTCCACGTCACTGTCCTTAGCCTCTAAGGTGATAACTGCTGTGGAAAATATGGTGATGTCATGCAGAGTTGAGTCAGAATGCAAAGGAAGAAGACAAAGGGAAGGGACAGGGAAGAAGGAAGGCAGAAGAAAGGAGGTAGAAAGTATACCATGATTTTGTTGATTTATGACCTTTTCCTGTGTAGGTTTTACATTGTAACTCTAATAGTTTCCCAATGAAATTTTTATTTCATCATATATTTATAATTGAATTTAGACTCAACCATTGAGTTACATCAGAATGTATTTCATTATTAATTTCATAAATCTGGACTTAGAATATTGGACTTAACTTGTAAACTATTCAACAATTTACAGAATGTTAACTATCTAGGAAAAATGAGTAACTTTATTGAATAATTTAAAAGAACATGTTATATGTCCAATTTTATGTAAAAACTATTAAATTCTCCTTGAGGTAATTCAACCTTGAGATTTAAAAATATTTGTAATCATGTTTAGGGGTAAAGATGATTGAAAATATAATGTTACTAGTAAGAAATGAAGTTTCTAGGGAATGTGTGTTTCTAAGCTGTTTTATATAGCATAAAAACAACTAAATTTTTCTTCCATTTATTAGTCATTCTCTGAAAGACTGTCAGATACCTTCTTTGTTTGTAGACTTTAATTGTAGCTCCCTCAACTGTGTGGAAACTGTTTTTAATAACATTCATTCTTTTTTATTTTTTTATCTTAGAGTATTCGTTTCTAGTCTTCTTTCTTTTTTTTTTATTAGATATTTTCTTTATTTACATGTAGATTTCTCCTTTCCAAGTTTCCCCTCCAAAAAATAAAGAAACAAACAAAAACAACAAAAACAAACCCCTGTTGCCTCTCCCCTCCCCATGCCTGCCACCCCGCCCTCTTCCACTTATTGGCCCTGGCATTCCCCTACATTGGGGCACAGAACCCTCACAGGGCCAAGGTCCCCTCATCCCATTGATGATCGAATTTGCAATCTTCTACTATGCACATGCTGCCAGAACAATCAGATCCCTCCATGTGCATTCCTTTTTTGGTGGTTGAGACCCTGGGAACTCTGAGGGTACTAGCTAGTTCACATTGTTGTTCATCCTAAGGTGCTGCAAACCCCTCAGCTCCATTGATCCTTTCTCTAACTCCTTCACTGGGGACCCTGTACTCAGATCAATAGATGTCTGTGAGCCTCTACATCTGTATTAGTCAGGAGCCTCTCAGGAGATAGCTATATTTAGGCTGGCTTGGCCTTCCTTCAGTCTCTGCTCCATAGGTAATCTCTGCAACTCCTTCCATGGGTATTTGGTACCCCCTTTTAGGAAGGAATGAAATGTCCATCTTTTGGTCTTCCTTCTTCTTGAGTTCCTTGTGATTTGTGGGTTGTTCTTCCTGTATTCCAAACTTCTGGGCTAATAACCACTTATCAGAGAGTGCATACCATGATAACATTCATTCTTAAAGCTAGATGCTGCAAATGAAATGGAAAATGCTCTGTGCATCTCCTGTCATGTATGGTTTAATAGCAAGGTGACTATAAAAGAGAATGGATTTGAAAAGATTGATGGTTAATTGTTTCTAAAATATGAAATATTGACAAGATAGAAGTAGAATATAAATCATTTGATTTGATAGTATTTAAAAAAAATACCTTTACACTTTAGTATGTTTCTTTGGAGTGTTTCTTTGGATCTTTTTACTTCATCACTACAAGTAAGTTCAAATATAGATGACTAAAATCATAGACTTCAAATGCATGCCTTAGATACTGCATGATCTCAACTCCTAACCTACATAGGAATCGTGTTCTTTATCTTTTATTGTTTATTTTATTTATTTACATTTCAAATGTTTTCCCTCTTTCCCCTTTGCAAACTCCCTATCCTTTCCACCTTCCTCCCCTGGCTTGTATAGATCTTTTTTAAAATAGGGCAATGGTCTGGCCTCTGGCTCTGCAATTTGGTTTTGTTTTTGGTTTTGGTGTTGGTTTTTTGTTTTTTGTTTGTTTGGTTGGTTTGGTTTGGTTTGGTTTGGTTTTTTGTTTTTTTGTGACAGAGTTTCTCTGTGTAGAAATTGGTTTTCCTGGAACTCACTCTGTAGACCAGGCTGGCCTCCAACTCAGAAATCCATCAGCCTCTGCCTCCCAAGTGCTGGGATTAAAGGCATGCACCACCACCGCCCTGTTACAATTTGTTTTTAAGTATTGTCACTCCATACTTCTACAATAGATTCCAGTGGTTTTTGGAAATTAAAAAAAGGATGATCTTTGATTTTAGCTTTGTTTATAAATCAGGCTATGACAAAGAAGACAAAGCTTGCTATGTATTCTACATGTAAAATGATGGAACTGAACCACAAAGCTATCAACGTCACTCCTGATCGGGTCTCTACGTAAACACACATAGTCTAGTCTTGTGTCTGTTATCATAATTTCCAAGTGTCTTCAAATTTTAGGGTGCCATCGACTGATCCACCAACTTGTCTTCAAACATCATCTACAATAACCATTTCATACTGGTAACTCCATTCAGAATTTCAAGAGACCTTTCTTTTTCCTCATTGCTGTGATAATGCACAAAAGCAACTTAATGGGGAAGGGCTTTATTTTGAGTTACAGACCTGGAGGCAACAATTCATTATGGTGGAGAGGGCCTGGAAGCAAGTGAAGAAAGCATGGTACCAGGAACAGGGGCCTGCAGCATCACATTTTATACAATGTCACAAAGTAAAAATGGAACAGGATATGAAACTATTCAGGAAACCTTGAGATGTCCAACTTGTCTCCAGGAGACTTGCCTCCTGAAGGAAGGTCTCAGAAGTTGTATAAATGACTACTTTCTTGGAATCAAGTCTTCAAATACATGAGACTCTGGAACACTTCATATTCAAACCAAATTTTGTTCCTGGCTCTTGTGATTTATGACCCTGCACATTCAGTACAACTTCAAACGTCCCACAGGATTTATTAGTTTCAATACTGTTCAAATATTCAAAGTCTCTTCTGAAATTGAATACAATCTCCCAACTCTGACACTATGAATATAGAAATACAAATTGTGTACTCTTAGCATATAATAATACATCATATATGTTCTCATCCTAAATGGGAAAAATAGAGACAAAATACAAGGAATAATCAGATAAAAGCAAGTCTAAGATCCAGGAGGCAAAAATGTAAATGAATTCACCTCCCTGCTTGGTATTTTGAGGCTTATATTAAACTCATTTCAATTCCAAAGGCCTTACATAGTCCAGCCCTTCAATTCTGCTTCCTATAATACACTTAAACTCTCTTTAAGCTGATTCTACTTCCTGTGTGCATTTTTTGTAACTACCTTATGGTTCACACATCCTTGAGCATCTATTGACACATGTAGGTTTCATCTTCACAGCTGTACATAGTAATCCTCATGGTTTCCTTTCATGGACTACAATTCTGCAGCATGTTGCTTTGATTCAGCAACTCTCTGGAATGATGATGATTTCAGATTCATCGACACCCCCCAGTCTTGATCTTTTCATACCTGAGTTAACAGTATGCATGGATATCACTGCCAAGTTATGTTGCCACTTCAACATAAGGAGCTGCCCACCCTTAGGCTTACTTCAGTTAGATTACCTGCCTTTTGTTGGCCCTGGAAAAATACTTCCCTAGGGTTTGCTCCCCAGGAGAGGAAAACATCTATGGCATTCTCAATTTAGACTATGACCTCTCAACTGAACCTACATTTTAACAAATGGGAGCCATTGATAGAGAGACTCTTGTGTTCAGGGCACCTGCCTTATGGCTCCCACTCATAGCAGGAGATTAAAATATAAGGGATTAAATCTCTTAAACATTTCTAGATGTTTTGTACCCTACAGTCTTCTTGCTCACAACTCCAAGCTTGCTCATATACTTTTCCTAGTCAAAGTTCACATTTTTTATCTACTATTTGCTGTCTCACACTGATATTAATGAAAGCAGTTAGCAAAAAACTATGTCATAGACTTCATATTGTCCTTGCCCTGGCATTTCTTCTGCCAAAGAAATTATGACATTATGTTTCTGTTCAATATGATCACATTCCTAGGACATTAACAGAATCAGTCAGATACTTTGACAGAATATAAACTGCATGGCTTATAACCAAGTTACCAATACAGCTCTCATTCTCCTATAAAATCTGGTGAACCAGACCTCTATGGTGTACATTTTTTCTACCTATTCTTTCAAACTTTCAGCAGACCACCCTGTTAAAATGAGAAGCATGAATGTAATTTTGTAGCATAAAGTTCCAAACTCTTCCATATTCCTTGGGAAATAGTTCCAAAGACAGAAAAGCCATGCAGTTAGGCTTATCATAGAAATAGTCCCACTTGGTACCAATCATTGTCTTCGTTACTTTGTTATTGCCGGGATAAAATGTGCTTGTTTTAGTTTATAGTACCAGAGGGAAACACTTCATCATGGCTGCAGTCAGCTTAGAAGGAATAGTGGTAGGAGAACCTTCCTGGTCACATTATATTCACACTCAGGAAACAGAGAGTGGACAGAAATGAAGCCTAGAGACCTGACCAGGAATACATTTTCTCTGGAGAACTTTACTTCCTAAACATTCCAGAAACTTTAAGGAAAAATACCAGTTACTTGGGACTGAGTGGTCGGGCATAGGGGCATAAGGAGGACTTTTCCCATTTGAACCACAACAGAAATCTTAGTGTCAGTGGTGTGTTTGATAACATATCAAAGGACACCAGAAATTGGGAAGAGTTTAATCTAGCATTTAAACAAAATAAAACACAAAAATATGATTAATGTAATTTATTATCACATTGACATACACTGATTAAAAATAAAAACCCAGTTGCCTACAACTATAATTTGTAATAAAAATAGATATCATAAGGGCCTGTATGAGCTTCTAAAGAAGGCAGTTGAAAAAATAAAAAGATAGAGCAAAAAAATAAACAATTTGTAGACAATATTTCATAAAAACTGAATAAAGACCTTAATGAATTCTTAAATGCTAAAAAAAAAAACTTTAAGGATACCCTACTCCCCACTTTGTCCATGCTAGCAACAAAGCTTTTAGCTTCCTTTTAATCACTTTTAGTTGAGGATAGTTGTCACATAATGCTAACACATACTGTTAAATTTCATTTTAATGCACAATTGTAATAGAGCCTTTCATCAACTTTATTTGTTTCTAAATTATAGTGTAAAATATATTCACTTATGAAACACTCTATGTTTTAAATTACAATGAAAAGGTACAAAATATCAAACTTACAAGTATCATGTCTTAACTCAAAGCCAACGTGCAGCAGTAGAGACATTTCAACACTAACTTTGTCAGGAAAATATTCAAAACAGAAAAATTATAGAAAGAGCCTTGGAGATTGTGAACAGAAGAGGTAAAGGAGTGTGCAGAACACATAAAAGTCTTTGTTTGTTTTCCTATAAAGAGTGGAATTATAACATTTCCTACAAAATGGATGGGCCTGGATATCATCCTAAACTAGATACAGAATGATGAATAATGCATATTTTCTATATGTATATATGTACTAAATAGAGAAAAGCTCATGGAAGGAAAGGAGAAACAGCTTGAAAAGAAGAAATGTAGGAAGGAAGAAAAGGGAAAACTATGGGCACTTATCAAAACATATTAACTATGCATTCATGAACATGCTATACTAAAGCATGTTACTTTATTCAAAAAATACATGAGAGTAACTGTGAAACAGAGATATGACTATTAAGGCTAGCATTCTGGATTTGATTAAGACAGAGTACACAAAAGTTCTATACCATTGATTTTGGTGATGATAATAGCTCTTAAATAATATTTCACATACCTCATTTTCACTCAGCTCTTTTCATCTAAAAATTCAAGTTATATTTTCTGCTAAAACACCACAAATTGTTTGAAATCCTTTTTCCAAAGTGTATAACCAGATTTAAGCTATGCATCTGTAACAGAGTTATACTATTAAATGATCCAGAACATTTTATTTTAGTGGTATGGAAAGAATAAAAGTAGTAACTACATATTTTGCCTTTAATTTTCCCTACAATGCATCTACATATGCTAGGAATTGTGAATGGGGCAGAGGAGAATAGATAACAGAGGAGAGTGAGAGAGGGGGCATGAGGGACAAAGAAATTATCACTCATGATTTAGTAATATTTTCAAATGCAGAGGGCATGTTTAAAAATAATATGTACATTAGAAAGATCTTCTGGCTGGTCAAATGGCTCAAGAGGTAAAGCATGAGATTAGTAGAAGATTTATCTCTAGCATTGTCTAAAATGCTCTTCACATTGGAGCCCTGGGAGTCATTGGTTAGTCAGCTTAGCTGAGCAGTTGACTTCCAAGACAAATGATAGACTGTATCATAGTTAGTCAGAATAAAGTAGAGACTAGCTGGGGACAACAGTCAATGTAAACCTCTGGTCATCACATGCACACAACTCTGTACATACATATCTATACTGACATAGCACACACATACCCCACATGCTGTACACACATGCACATACTACACATGCTGCACACAGACAGACACATACACACAGTATAAAACAGAAGTCATGAAACAATGTATAACCTACAGTCAGTACCTTTGGAAGTTTTAAGAACCACAATTGAGATATGATATGTAAACTCTTTTTCTCTCTTATTGTGACTATGCCAGCAGAGTGGAGAGATCTCAAAAGCTGACTTACTACCCTGAAGATAAATAATCAGTTAGCTATCTTTTCGGAGGAAGCAGGATGTGTATAAAAAGTATTGTTGAAAGTGGTGCTCAAGAAAAGCCCCAAATAATCAGTGATAAATTTTGTACCTATTGTACCAGGCCAGGTGGAAAAGGAAACTTAGGAGGAAATGATCCTTAAAAACTAAGTTAGAAAGTTGTCCTCAATATAAATGTTCATCTGCCATGAAAATGATGTTAATGGCAATACCCTTTGTATTTTTCTATAGTGACTACATAAAGAGTAGCAAAACCTGCCTCCTTCCCCTTAAGGTGCTGATATGTAATCATGAGTTCCTTTCAGGGTATCCTGATTAATCTGATTGATCTACTTAGCCTTAGCACTAAGGGTCAGCACAGGACAGAAGCTTTTGGCAGCCATTTAAAGGTTTAAAGCACAAGAATTTTTTAAACACAGTACAATGGAGCATTTAGTGCTCTGAGGGTAGAGCTGAGCTTTATAGCTCCACACTGACTACATTTCTGTGTTATTTTAAATGAAATTAAATTTATCTTCCATGTACAGATATATATTATCCACATACAAAATATTTAATATTTTTCACAATCAATGCTTTGCTGTATTCACTCTTTTCAGATGAAACATTTTTCCATTTTCAATAGTTGTCTCTTCTAGCTCAAAGCCACTTCATAAGAAAATGGTAAATTAAAACTTCCTTTTCTACCTACCAAAGAGTTCCTTATCAGAAAAGCATGAAGACATTTTATTTTGTTTTTGTAGAGGAAGTTCAAAAATTTAACTTCAGCCCTAGGGTATGTCATCAAATGTAATCTTAAGTAGCAGCTAGCTTTTCTCTTTTCAAAAGAAAGAATGTCCCTCTGTTCATGCTCTGGCCTTTATAAATGAGCTGAAAATAATTTGTATGCCTTTCTCTGGTTTCTTTTAACTTACAGTATTTTATCAGGACCTAGTTTTGGTTTAAAGGCACCTTTGAGAGAATTAAATTTGGAAAATAGCCTCGCAGTGTTGACTCATTCGTGGTCCTTGAGTAGCATCTGCATTAAAGTAGAGAGGTGATAAGAAACCATACTGCCCCTCCCATGTTTTTCAGAGCACTTTGATTTATGACTTTACCATAATAATTTTACATTCTGTGTTATTATTCAGCCAATTCTGATATGTTGTTTATTCCATTCTGTTCTTGGTTATTGAAGATTTTACCCAAATCTCAACTAATATAGCAGAACCATAATTGAAATATAATATTTAAAGATAATAATAATTATGTGACTATATCCTAGTAGAAGAGATTAAGGGATGCAAATTAACACTAGACCTGCATGCTTAAGTAGAAGTCAAAACTCTAGAATCACTCTCAAACATTCACAGGTACATAATAACTACTGAAGCAATCAATCATTATATGGAGAATGCCTCTATTGCACAATCAATCATATCAATGTTACCCATATGGACACCATGCTATACAGAAGTGCTTATCAAAATGGAACCTTCATGATTGTCTTATAATATGTCAAGAAGCCTGAAGGTACTGTTGGCTGTGCTGTCAGAAATAGACAAATCAGGACTTTAGAATAAAATGAAAGTGAGCACAATACCTTAAAATTACAAACTTCTAAACACATTGAGTCATTTTCATTTGGGGTAGAGGTAGCTTATGAGACAAAACTCAAGAGCACAAATGCACATGTTCCTACTAAATTTGCATGCATATATGTATGTGTATACACATATATGTATATATATATAAAAACTTGTCAATCTATTTGAAATTACTTGTATGTATATGTTCAGAGATGACCATCTGGCACTGGACAACCAATTGGAGTACTCTTTCCTGGGGATGTCCACCTCTCCTGCCCCAACTTTCCTCATTTGCATATAGTTCTTTGTGAAGGGTTGAGGCCTCATGGCCATTTCCTATTCTAGTCTGGTATGTTCACTGGTGTCTTCTTTGTTCAGGTCATATTGATGAGGTGTTATGGGTGTAGCTTTTTCACTGGGAAACACAATGTCACAACAAACTTTTGACTTTATATATCATAAAACCTTTTTATTTCTCATCCACAATGTTGCTTAAGCCTTAGGTACAGAAGTGTTTGGAAGGTGTCCCAGAATCCATTGGACAGGGTCACCCAGTTGTGTTTTAATTGGTCATAGTTTTCTGTAGTTGCCTCCATTTGTTGCAAAGAGATGAGAAATGGTAATTTGGTGCTTATATATAGTTATTTTCATATTCCCTGGAGATAGAGTCTTTTTGGTATTTCATCTTTGTATGCTGAATTATGGCTTGCATTATTATCTTCCTTGTATTTCTGCATTGGTGGATACTTTCACAGTATCTGCAATCAGGTTTTAGTGTCATGTAAAGCCACAAAAGTTCTGTTGCCATACTCTATACTCCAAGTTTTACTTTATTTTTTTTAAGTTCAGAACATCTTTGAATTCCTACATATATAAGTGTGTGTGTGTGTGTGTGTGTGTGTGTGTGTGTGTGTGTGTGAGAGAGAGAGAGAGAGAGAGAGAGAGAGAGAGAGAGAGAGAGAGAGAGAGAGAGAGAGAGCCCAGGACATCAGGACCTCATGCATGCTTAGGAAGCATTCTACCACTGAGGATTATTCCTATCCCCACACAGGATTCATTATATCTAAAAATGTGCACACTTAATATAAAGAGCTTCATTTAAGTTCGTATTTGACTCTCTCTCCAATGAATTGCATTGTGTACCCTCTGCTCTACAATTTAATTTCAGTGTTTCAGACATTTGCTATGAGTTACATTGTCAACTAAATACCATCTTACTGTTTTGCCTAACAGTGAATGATCAATAGTATTGTGCAAACAAGCATCATGCATAATACATTAACCTTAAAGCTTAAAGAATCAGCTTCCAGCAGTGGGATTTGGAAAGGATTATTTAGTGTGGAGCTCACCATTAAATGAAGAAATGCTTTAGCATATTACCTATAAAACCTTCCTTTTTCTATGCCCACCAGTTCTTCTATGAAAATGTATACTGTATCCCACCCAATGTAAGTGCTATCCTTCAAAATATTAATTTTTGTAGGAACATCTATGTTACAGCTTTTACTTATATAAAATAACTGAGATGTGTGTTTTATTAGATAATTTCTCTTGACATATTCTTGTTCCTTTCGAAGATAATTTGATATCATCAAAATAAGTTTTAATCAATCAATCTGAATCTGATCCCCATTTCAGTAGCATGCCATTGGACGTAGACTGGTTGAAGATAGCTTGAGTTGATGCTTCTGATAATATTACCCTTTTTCTCTTATTACTGATCTGTGAATTCACTTTTCCAGGTGTATTCATCTCCATGAACTGCAGCTTTAAGTGTTCCCTTTTTCTGTAGCATTCTGTAAGCATTCTGTAGGATGATGTAACCTGTTTGCTACTGCCACACATACAAACTTATGATGCTGAAGCAAGGAAATATATGAAGATCCAAATGAGAGTGAAGAAAAACTCTAGGCTTAGAAGGAATAAGGTATACTTTCAGCTCCAGTGGGCAATTTTCAAGGGCCATTTAGTAATATCAATAACTGCTTGGAGCATGGTTTCCCATTCATTTACTAAAGAATTGCTGAGTTGGGGTCTCATTTCACTGCTTATTCATGTGTGCTCAGAAGTAGCCAAAAGTGATTGCTGATGTTACATCTGTGCAGATGGCCCTCAGTGGAACACTGCAGAATTTGATATCTGCAAGCCAGATTTACAGAAGGCTTGCTGCTAGTAAAATGTCAGAGGTAAGGAAGGCAGAGAGATGCACAGGCAGCACCTTTGGAGGTAAACATCTTGAGTACATTCTCTGAGGCTTGGAGATGAATGGATTTTCTAAGGTTGAGATCTGAATTTCTTCAGTTACTCAGTCTATCTGGTTATTGCAATCACCTATATAAAACCTAAGTCTACTCGTTATCTACTAGTGGGAAAAATTATGTTTACTCATTCGTTCAGTAAATATTCATAGAACATTTGAAATATTGAAGTTGTAAATATACATACATTAGGAATTTTCCCACCTTCCTAGAGCTTTGAGTGTCTCAATGACTATAAATAGAAAATATATTGGTAATAAAATACACTAATTGCTATGACATAATTTAAGGTAAGAGTTGCCAAACTGTAGTTACAATAAAAGCGTATACCATCTTATGTTCAATTGAGAATTACAGAATCTAAAGATCAAATTATAAGTACCTAATAGTTAATTTTTACTAAGTGTTTGCTTGGTTTTACCTTAAAGTATATGTGTACATGTGTGAGTTGTATGTGTGTATGTCTGCTACAGCAACTGAACTATATTCCTAACCCTTTGTTAACTACTTAAAACATACATAACATACAATTTGAGGTAATGGTTGTATGGGGATGCATATTGGGAGTAAATATTAGCAAAGTACAATATATACTTATGAACATGTCACAATTAAACAAATGATTTGTATACTACAGTAAAAATGATTTACAAGTATGTACTTTAAAATTGATATTCATAAGACTGAGTATTAAGTATTACTATTACTTCCATTTCATTGATCAGAAAACTAAAAGTTAGAGCGATTAATTAATTTTGCTTCTACATTCAAAAGTCGCTGACTGGCATTCTAATTAATATCTGATTGATTCTAAATCTTGGAAATTTGACCTATATGATCTGACCTTATAAAAAGTTGAAATAGAAAAGGAAAAATGATAGAAGGAAATGAAATGATGAGATGCTACATTTTAGTTTCTAGAAGAGACAATCTGCTCCCCTAAGATTTGCCCAGCCTATAATAATAAATTCTAAATAAATTATGTTAAAAGATATTTTTGGAATAATATTTTTGAACACAGGATTCATTTCTATTAACAAACACAGTGATGCTTCCTTAATTTGTTTATTCCTGGTAATTTTACCTTATGAAGTTGATCCTTTTATGATCTGATGTGCATTAATGGGATCATTCAGCATACAACATGCCTATGCAAAGTGATCACAGGAACTCAATGAGAATTTCCTTCAATGTAGATAGAAGCCTAGACAGTCTGAGATAGTATTTCCTCTTGAACTATAAACACTCGGAGGTTCGACCTTTTATGAAGTTTAGTATCAAGATCAGGTTTATAACAAATGTCCTAGAACACTAGACTAAGAACACTTCAAGCCAGGTAATTCCTGGCTATACTGAAATCAATATCATATAGTTCACTATTAAACTGAGATGACTGGACCCTGCTTTCTCCCACTATATAATGTAAGGTTTGTAGTACAGTTCTTTATATGGAGGAAGAATAATGAAATTTGGCTACTTTTGAGAATAAAGATACATACCATGATTGAAAAGTAAAATTTCTAATGGAGATTGTTTCATATGTTCAGATCAACAATGACTTACTTGAAAATCTATTATTTTTTTTAAAAAAATGAGATGAAAGGAACAATATAACTATTAAGCCATCAGATATGTTCTTATTTTGAATGCACATGCACGTGTGTATGCTCACACACATAAACATACACACACACACACACATGAACACACATACAGTAGCTTACTAAATATCAAGGTATAATGTACACTATAATTTAAACTAAGAAAACATTGTTATTTATGATTTTCAGAGAGTTTTTATATGTAACCATTCTAGTGGTTTGACTGAGAATGTTCCCCATAGGTACAAATGTTTGAATATTTTATTCTAATTGTTAGAAATGTTTGGAGAAAATATAGTAGTGAGGTTTTTTTATTTTATTTTATTTGTTCACATTTCAACTGTTATTCCCCTTCCTATTCTCCCCTCTGTGAGCGCTCTCCCCTATCCTCCTCCCCTTTGCCTCTACTCACCCACTCCTGCCTCACCCCGCTAACATCCCTGATCTTTGGGGCATCAAGCCTCCACAGGATCAAAAGCTTCCCCTCCCACTAATGTCAGATGAGGCAGTCTTCTGCTACATATGCTGTGGGAGCCATGAACTAGCTCATGTACACTCTCTGCTTTATGATCCTGGTTGGTCCACGCTTCCAGCCACCTGCCCAGGAGCTCTTTGGATCCATGAATGAATGACACACACCAAAACACACATACACACACAAACACACACACATTAGCTTATCCCAAGTCTCACGTGCCTGATTGGCTTTATCTCCTGCAGCTCCTACATCTATCCATCTTTTTCCACAGAGTCATGGAGATTCTCTCGCTTCACCTTTGCATCCTAGCCCACACAACTTAAGGGTCCTGCCTTTGCCCAAACATTAACTGCTGGTATCTTTACTGATCAATCAAAAACCAATTAGGGACAAGGACATTTAGCGTTTGGACACACAGATCTCTGATTGAATCAAGGCATTAGAATCAATCTCCAACAGGAAAGCTATAAAGTCTCCTATACAAAGCAAGGCACTTTGTATACCTGAACTCACCGTGATTGCAACAACAAGCAGAGATCTGTGAAAGCTCAAGCCAGAGCAGACCCCAGCATGAAGAGGAACAGTAAAAACAAAGCCTCTCTCTCATCCAAGGAGCTATTAACAATGGGTAGCACTTAGGAGAGAAAGAAGCCATTTTGTTTAAGAGTATAGGTCCCTAGTATGTTGACCATGATCCAGTGAAAGGTCTCACATTCAAGATATATGAGAAACAAATATTAAACTTCATAGATTTTTGTTTCTGTTTTTGTTTGTAGCAATTTGTTTGTTTGTTTGTTTTTAAAGAGGAAACAAAGATGAGTAGGTAGAGGAGAGGTTTGTTTGTAGCAGTTTGTTTGTTTGTTTTTAAAGAGGAGACAAAAATGAGTAGGTAGAGGAGAGGTTTGCATATGGAAGGATATATGAAAGGGGTGAAAATATCAAAACATATTGTATAGAATTCTCAAAGAATTAATAAACCTTCAAGACTAATAAAGGTCTGCCTAGCAAAATACAGAGAAAAATGGTAGAGAGTATGAGACCCAACAGTAGGAGATTATCTATAACTAGAGATATTTCTCAGAAAACAACATGTGTTAGTCTGAGAAATGCTTCTGAAAATGCTCCAGTCACAAATTGGGTGCAAGTGACCTATAGAAAGATCTACAGGGGTAGCTACCCTCACCTAGTGTATTCTAAATATTTGACCAGTTCCTTGGAAATACTCAACAAAGAGAAATAAATTATTGCTAGCTAAATCAACATAAAACTAAATAGAAAAAATGGACTTAAGAGAGAGAATTAGCTGAATTATTATGGAAATGCAAATATAATTAGGATACAATGTTTAATATGACCTAAACAACTTAAGTTTAAGTAAAGCAATTGAGCTTCACTACAAGCAAGAATAAAATGACTTTGTAACTTTCATATAAAAGGTATGATTGTGACAAACAAAAGAGGACTGTAATCAAAGTAAAAGAAAACCAAGCAGGGAATGCATTAAATTCTGTAATTCATTCCAGTCCTGGAAGCATGTGCTGAGGTTTGCTTTCCAAAGAGCTCAGGCAACTCTTTCTCCATTTTCCGGGCATATGTAACTCAATGACCTCCTCTTAGGTTGTGATCACTATCCGTGTGTCTGTCACAAACACATATCCTCTCTGCCTGGCCTATCAGAGGTCTTCATGTCTCTACTGAAGCTTAGGTTTCAATTCACCCTTCTAACTTCATACATCATTTTTTCAAGGACTGTCTTCAGCCATCTTGACTTCATCATATTTTGTGGTAATTCTGGCACTTTTATATTCCACATGCCTGCAAAAGTGTACTACATAAATGATATCAAAGATCTGTTGAGAGCTCAAGTGTTATCTACAACCTTTAGGACATGGTTTCAATGATCTCTAAGTGCCTGTGTGGTTGAATTCAGGCAAACATTTCTCTACATGATGGTGTGTAAAGTAGTCTAAGTATCTCAAAGATAAGATGTTCAACTGAGTTGAAATCTTTCCATAATCCATTCTCTGGTTAATGATATCTGATAAGTCTTAAGACATCCTCATGGCATCTTTTGTAATATCCTGATCCAATGCAATCTCATTTGAATAGTAATAATCACACTAATATACACACCCTGCTTTTTTTCTATAATTTTATATTCAATTTATGTTTTATTTTAAACCCAATTGGTGTTTCAAAGTTTTCTGATGGTTTTGACTCCTAATTCATACCCTGTATCTTGTTAAAAACAAAAAAATAATACCAATGCCTGAATTCTGGCTTAACCTTTTTTGTATATCAAGTAATTTGTTTCACCAACCTTACTCATTTATTTTTATTTTTATTCATTTATTTATTTACATGTGATAAAAGTTTTTCATGCATTTCCACATCATGTATGTACAATGGCCACAGATGCCACAAGTTCACAGATCCCCTGAGACTGGAGTTACTCGTGACTATAAGCTATCATGTGGGTGCTGAAAATTGAATCCAGATCCTCTGCTGAAGCAGCCAGTTCTTTTAAGTGCTGGGCCATTTCTCCAACACTATCTTACCATCTTTAAACTATGCTTCATTAAAGACCCTGAGGCATAGGCAAAATGTAGACAAATTATTTTCCAGAATGTAGCACAAATGGCCTATAGTCCATTTCCTAATAGATTCCTCTCTTCCATGAAAGGTGAAATGAACCTTCACTCTTCTTGCCCCTGTTATCATTCTACTATCCTGAACTAATACAAATTTAATTCTGCTTAGAGCATTCACAAATTTGTCCACTTTACTTTTCCAAATTATGCTACATTCAACCCACAAACAAGTTACAAAGGTTTCACAGCCATGTGGTCACATGTATTCAATACAATGACCCTATTTCTTTGATACATTTATTTCTCCCACTAATTGTTTTTCTTTTGTAAGTTCCTGAGTTTTCTTTTTAGTTACATTTGCATCACTATCTGAAATTATCTGACATAAACATGTTAAAGGAGGGAAAGATTTAATTGGGTAAGCTGTTTCAGAGGGTTATACCCATGGCCTCTTGACTATGGATACCTGGGCAGGGCAGCATGGCAGGAAGGATGCCAGACAGCAACTTCTTTATTTTACTTCTGACAGTATGAGGCAAGGGAAAGGGCACTCCAGAGAGTATGCTTCCTAGGACATACTTCTTCTAGCTAGATTCTGACCCTGTAACTTTTTCAGAACCTGCCAGAATAGTCCAAAGAGCCAGAAATCAAGCCACTAACAGTAACAACAAGCTCCACAGCACTATACCATATATGTATACCATATGTATATATATACATATATATATATATATACACATATATATGATATATTTAAACATTTGAGAAAGTATTGGGGAAACTATACACAAAAAAGAAACAAAACAAATATCAAAGCCAAAAACAAATTAATTCAGGCAATCTTAGAACTGAAAATCAGTGCTTTATATTAAAAAAAATCTACCTCCCTCTTTCCATATTGCTCTCCTTCTCTCTTTTCCTCCTTCTTTCCACATTTTCATTTCCACATCCATCTCTCCTTCCATTTGATATTTTTCTACCTTTTTTCTTTAGTAAGATTGGTATCAAGAATGTATCTACATGCAAAAAATTATATAATAATTTCCAAACAGGAATATAATAGTAAAACAATAAAATAGAAATTAATAGATATGAAATTATGTAAATGACATGTTTTAATATTCCCATATTTGACAGAATTAATTTTCTCTTATACTTTACAAAATCTTCTCTCTCTCTTTTTTCAACCACTGTAATTTATTGCAGTTTCCATTACTCTGTTGAGGGACATCTGGGTTGTTTCCACTTTCAGGCTATTATTAATAAGGCTGCTATGAACATAGTGGAGCATTTGTCCTTATTACATGTTGGAGTATCTTCTGGGTCTATGCCCAGGAGTGGTATAGCTGGGTCCTCTGGTAGTACTATGTCCAATTTCCGGAGGAACTGCCAAACTGATTTCCAGAGTGATTGTATCAGCTTGCAGTCCTACCAGCAATGAAGGAGTGTTCACCTGAGTTTTTGATCCTAGCCATTCTGACTGGTGTGAGGTGGAATCCCTGGGTTGTTTTGATTTGCATTTCCCTGATGACTAAGGATATTGAACATTTCTTTAGGTGCTTCACAGACATTCGGTATTCCTCAGTTGAGAAATCTTTGTTTAGTTCTGTATCCCATTT